>NC_061511.1:43972673-44218367 GCF_022539505.1 Lolium rigidum
AACATCGTATGGTGGAGGAAGAGGGGGGGCCGATTAGGGTTGCGTACAGAGCAGCTTTGGCCGGCCAAACTATCCCACTATATATAGTCGGGAACTAGGGTTAGGGTTTCCGAAAAACCATCTGGAGTCGGCGCCTGGTGGGCCCACACCATAGGCTGGCGCGGCCTGGGGGGGGCCGCGCCGCCGTGTTGTGTGGCCCACTCATGGCCCTTCTCCGTCTCCCCTTTTGACTCTGGCTCCGTGACAGAAAAATAGGAACTTCTGCTTTTGTTTCGTCCAATTCCGAGAATATTTCCAGAACAACTTTTCTGAAATACAAAACAGCAGAATTCTTCCAGAACAATTCCGAAACACATTTTTCCTCCGGACCATTCCGGACCTCCTCGTGATGTCTTGGATCCCATCCGAGACTCCGAACAATATTCGGTCTCCATCTCATATTCCAATCTACTTATGCGACATCGAACCTTAAGCGCGTCACCCTACGGTTCGCGAACTATGCAGACATGGTCGAGACTCCTCTCCAAGCAATAACCAATAGCGGGATCTGGAGATCCATAATGGCTCCCACATATTCAACGATAACTTAGTGATCGATTGAACCATTCACATACGATACCGATTCCCTTTGTCACGCGATACTTTACTTGCCCGAGGTTCGATCATTGGTATCTCCATACGTTGTTCAACCTCGTTACCGACAAGTACTCTTTACTCGTTACCGTGGTATGTCATCTCTTATGAACTATTCATATGCTTGCAAGCTAATTTAGATGACATTCCACCGAGAGGGCCCAGAGTATATCTATCCGTCATCGGGATGGACAAATCCCACTGTTGATCCATATGCCTCAACTCATACTTTCCGAATACCTAATCCCATCTTTATAACCACCCATTTACGCAGTGGCGTTTGATGTAATCAAAGTACCCTTCCGGCATAAGTGATTTATATGATCTCATGGTCGAAGGACTAGGTAACTATGTATCGAAAGCTTATAGCAAGTTGAACTTAATGACTTGATCTCATGCTATGCTTATTTGGGTGTGTGTCCATTATATCATTCACCCAATGACATAACCTTGTTATTAACAACATCCAATGTTCATGATCAGGAAACCATGATCATCTATTAATCAACAAGCTAGTTTAACAAGAGGCTTACTAGGGACTCTGGTTGTTTACACAACACACATGTATCAATGTTTCCGGTTAATACAATTATAGCATGGTATGTAAACATTATCATAAACTCAAAGATATCTTATAATAACCATTTTATTATTGCCTCTTGGGCATATCTCCAACAAGCCCTCACCGCATTTAAGGATAGTGGTGAACCGGTGGCTCCCAAAGAGCACTGCCGCAAATTTACAAATCAAGCTGGAGTTCTTGTTAGGGACCATGTACCGATCAGCATTCCAGAGTGGCATAAGCCGAAGAACGCGGGGACTGAAGCTAGTTATGTCAACGATACTCTGAAATGTTTTCTTTGGGACAGTCTACTGACACACTTCAGCCTACCGGAAGACATGACGGAAGGCCAGAAGAAGAAAGTCAAGGAATGGACTCTCAAGAAGATGGCCACACAATTCCAGACCTGGAAGAAAAATTTATGGGACAAATATAAGCATGAAGATACAGTATTCAATGAAAGTCTAGTGAAGATAAAAGATCACTGGCCCGCATTTAAGAGGTATAAGCAATCGTCTACTGCTGTGTCCCGATCAGTCATAAATACGAAAAATGCTACAAAGAAGGTACATTTCCATCATTTGGGGTCAGGTGGCTACAAGACTGCCATTCCGAAGTGGACAGCATTTAAAAATAAACTGATGGAGGCAGGAATCACTCCACAGACATGGGACTGGCCCGACCGGTCCAAGTTCTGGTTGTTCGCGCATGGGGCAGGGTTGGACCCAAAGACAGGGCAGATCGTTGCGCAGGGAAAATGGAAGGAAAAAATTGAAGCAGTCACGACGCAGCTTGTAGATGCAATTGAAAAGGTTAGAAAGGGAGAGTACATTCCCGATAGGGAGAATGACGAGCTAACACTCGCTCTGGGGAATCCTGAACACGTTGGACGGGTACGAGCTCGCCCAGGTGTCACCATGAAGGAAGTGTGGCCGGAGTGCACTGACACTTATAGAAGTCGTTCGAGAAAGAAGAAGAAGGAGTCAGACAGGTTAACGGAATCGTTAAATAGGGTGGAGGCGCTTGAGAAAAATCAGAGGGCACCTGATCAGCCGTTGTTTCTACAGGATCCTCAAGCCGATGCCGCCCCATCTCAGCGAAGAAGCAGTGTGGGTTCCTCGCATCTTGACGGATGTGGAGGAAGCTACACCGTGGATTATGTCACGGAGAAGACAGATTGCGAGCTACATATGTTATTCAGGAACGCTTCCGTTAAGGTGGCGGTCGGCTATGTTTACCCAAATGAAGATGGAGCAACGCACCATCATATGCCCATTCCACCTGGCTGTGTTCGTGTCGGGGTGGATGAAATTGTTCCGGGTTTTGAAACTGTGGAGCTTGATTTTCCTAGAGGTGACGATGAGTAGACAATGGCCGATGTCAAGCACGGTTTCACCCTATGGCCCAAGAAATACATCGTCCTTTTGCAAAGGCCACCGACTCCTCGTAGCAGTCCACATGAGCAGCAAAGGCCATCGACTCCTCCTGGTAGCAGTCCAGATGAGCAGCAAAGTCCACACCTACCTGAGAGGGACCCCAGCGCGAGTCCACCATCTCGAGATCCTCGGCGTAAGACAACGCCTGTTAAGCGGAACGGTACGCCGCCTAGGAAGAGACCTAGAAAGGAGAAACCACTGCCGCCTATTGAGAAGTTACCTTGAGGAAAAACTATCGAGGAAAACATGGAAACCTGTAAGTCCGAGTTGAAAGCATTTTTTGCTAAGAAAGTGCCAGAGATACCTTTTGAGAAGACTCTAGATCCAGTGAAAGTTGTGCGTACCGTTGAGAATCTATATGACCCTATACCATCACCGCCATCTGACTATAGGCGTTCTATTGAAAGGTCGTATGACGATATGGTGGAGGCGAAAAAACCCGATCAATCGGTGCTCTCGGAGAAAAAAAGGAAACAAGTGCACTAGCTCAGAGAACAACCCGTTCAATCGGTCCCCCCTCTCAAGGTGTTTGACGAGAAGGCCATTGAAAGTTCTCGACAATACACAACCGATTACCCCATCGCTGAAGTAGCATATAAATTTGTTCAAGGGAAAGATTTGGTCGAGAATCTCAGGAAGCAACCAACAAGTGTGCGTAATTTGCATGCGTGGTACAGTAATGCCACAAAGAGAGGGATCGAGTCTATCATGGTGCGAGTTGAGGAAGAGCACTACTTCCAAGAATACTCTGTGAGCGTTGACTTCTGCGAACTTTTTCAGTTATACAATCTCCGGGCCCTCGACAAATCTATCATCAGTTGCTATTGTCTGTAAGTGATTTATTTATGTAATTTGAGAAGTCTTTAGCTCAGCTCGTTCATTGTCTGTAAATTATAATCTTTTGTGCGCTATATTATGCAGATCGAAGATGCTCGAATGCAAAAGGGATGAAATCACGGACATTGGGTTCATTGACCCGGATACAATGCATGAAAAAACCATAGAAGATCCCATCTATAACAGGGATACACCGAAGACTTTGCTAAGGTTTTTGAAGCGACAACGTGACAAAAAGATAATACTTTGGCCTTACAACTTCAAGTGAGTGTTACTGTCTTATAACAAATTCTATTTTGCTCATGAGATGTTAAAATTTTAACTGATGACTTATTTCTATGACACTGCATATTTAAACGTGTGCAGGTTCCACTTTATTCTTATCGCCATTAAAATGTACGATGGAGAAGTTGAAGTCTTTGACTCACTAACCAAAGAGCCTATACTATACAAGACGGCTTTTGATATGCGCAAAAAGTAATTTTAATTCTTATCGGTTTTTTCGTTAATTTCCTGATATCAACAAATTGATAACTCTTTTCTGCATTTTCTTTTGTCGGGCAGTGTATGGCAAACGTTCATCCAGGAAGATCCGACCGGTGGATGGAAACCGAAGGTGATATGGCGTGCAAACAAAGTAAGTAGTACTACCTAGGTCCACACACCTTTATCATACTTGATTATTGTTTGATTGAATTATATTCTTGTACAGAAATACGCGAAACAACCAGAGGGGACTAATCTATGTGGATACTACGTTTGTGAGTACATCCACAGACTTGTCAGCGAGAGAACGAATAATCAAAGAAATAAAGAGGTACGAAAACAATATTCACAAATTTATTTTGTTACCATAAGTTGTGCTGAGTTTCAGTAATAATTGTTTGATTGTGATTTGATATATACATACACACACACACACATAGCTCATGTATTCATTAGTATCTCATTCTTTTACAGTTGGCAAGAAAGCGGGACAGGATCTCAATCGAGGAATGCTTCAAAGCAATTGGCGAGGAATTGGCGGGATTTTTTCTTCGGACGTCATACCACCATTCGCAGAGTACCACTATGAATGAAGATCTACATGTAACATATAGTTTGACTCGGAGAGTACCACTATGCTACATGTAATAGATAGTATGCCTCGGAGAGTACCACTATATATGCACGAAGATCGATCTTCATGCATACTACTTAATTTGCTATCTTATGCAATTACATGTGTTATATTATATGCACCAAGTTGATATGCATCACCTTTATCTTCATGTACAACCTAAAGCCAAACGCGTTTCTGGTGCATCAACGCGATATGAAACGGTCCGATACCCCTAAACCCCTTCTAAAAACCCTAAACCCTGAATTCTTTGCCGCGGCGGAGATTTATGCATTTTCTCTGCCGCGGCTGCCAACCTTTGGTACCGGTTCGTATTACAAACCGTTACCAAAGCTCCCTAGCCCTGCGCTCCCCTAGGTGCCCACGTGGAGGCCCCTTTAATACCGGTTCGTAAGCAACCGGTACCAAAGGGGGGGGGCTTTTGTATCGAATGTTTTGTACCGGTTGCTTAACCGGTACAAAAGCCCCTCTGGAACCGGTATTGATGGCCCTTTTTCTACTAGTGATCGCTGGAAAACTTGCATGTCCCAAACATATGTGTACAAGTGTGATGTAAAGTTGGTAGAGGGCATATCTAGGTCCCAGGCGTGACGTTGTTCACAGACATGGGCTAAAACTTGGTAAAAGCCTGGATCTGTATGTGGAAACTCCCGCTACGGGTCAACCGGAGCCTATTTTATGGTAAAGTAGGCCGAACCCCTGCTTTCCATGTACATATGTCCTAAACAAACCAAAACAAATAAAAAAGTCCATTGGTAAACCCTCGTACGGAGAAAGCTATAGGGGTAGATCTGCAGGGTCCCCGGTCTAGGGTTTCCCCAGATACAGACCACCGGAGCGTCGGAATCGGTGGAAAACTTGCATGTGTCCCTAACATATGTGTACACGTGTGATGTAAGGTTGTTCTAACCTTGCATGTACCAGGCGTGATGCTTTTGGTAGACATGGGCTAACACTTGGTAAAATCCTGGATCTGTATGTGGAAACTCCAGCTACGGGTCAACCGAAGCCTATTTTATGGTAAAGTAGGCCCAACCCCTTCTTTCCATGTACATATGTCCTAAACAAACCAAAACAAAGAAAAAACTCCATTGGTAAGCACTCGTACGGAGAAAGCTATAGGGGTAGATCTGCGGGGTCCCCGGTCTAGGGTTTCCCTAGATACAGACCACCGGAGCGTCGTAATCAGTGGAAAACTTGCATGTGTCCCTAACATATGTGTACAAGTGTGATGTAAGGTCGGTCTAACCTTGCATGTACCAGGCGTGATGCTTTTGGCAGACATGGGCTAACACTTGGTAAAATCCTGGATCTGTATGTGGAAACTCCCGCTATGGGTCAACCGAAGCCTATTTTATGGTAAAGTAGGTCCAACCCCTGCTTTCCATGTACATATGTCCTAAACAAACCAAAACAAAGAAAAAACTCCATTGGTAAGCCCTCGTACGGAGAAAGCTATAGGGGTAGATCTGCGGGGTCCTCGGTCTAGGGTTTCCCCAGATACAGACCACCGGAGCGTCGGAATCGCTGGAGAACTTGCATGTGTCCCTAACATATGTGTACAAGTGTGATGTAAGGTTGGGCTAACCTTGCATGTACCAGGCGTGACGTTTTTCGCAGACATGGGCTAACACTTGGTAAAATCCTGGATCTGTATGTGGAAACTCCCGCTACGGGTCAACCGGAGCCTATTTTACGGTAAAGTAGGCCCAACCCCTGCTTTCCATGTACATATCTCCTAAACAAACCTAATCAAAGAAAAAAGTCCATTGGTAAACCCTCGTACGGAGAAAGCTATAGGGGTAGATCTGCGGGGTCCTCTGTCTAGTGTTTCCCAAGATGGTAATTTAAATGAAGTCAGAAAATCGCGCGGCTTCGTGTGGCATCATTTTATGTGTCCTAGTAACCACTCCAAAAGTCGGAATTGGGATACGGCAATTTTTTTGGAAAACCATTCACGAACAGGGCTATCACGTCTGGAGTTCTATGGCTTTTAGGGGAAATGAGTAGGAAACGGCCCGTGGCACCACATAGTTTGTCGGAACGAGGCCATATTTGGCACATGCGTGGGCCCTGAGATGGGCAGTAAGGCCCGGGCACGGATTTCCAATCCGACCCACGGGCGACGGTATTTTTATTTTCGGGGTGCCAAAACGGGTTTTTTTTGTGAAGCAGCTACAAGGAAAAAGTTAGGTGATAGCGCGATACTTCTGTGCAGTGATAGGAGACCGCCTACGCACCACCTATCACATGTCATATGCGCGCGCTAGCTATCTGGGAATCCCTGCGGCTTTCTGCGTTGTCCCGCCGAATCCGCTGGAAAATGACCGGATTTGAACTAGGGGTACACTTTCCTTCGCTCAAGAACAACGGGGAGGCGCTGCCGAAATCCTGACTCGGACCGGAGCAGAACATGGAAAACGTACCCAACTACGCATCCGCCGACTGTCCCGTAAATGCCGCAAGCGTTACGGTTGAAAATATGCCGACCACTAATGCATATTTATCCACGCAACGCTTGCGGACGGGAAATGACACCTAGGTTACACAACTTGACATCAAAAGTGAACCTAGTGACATAAAAAATGTGGAGGAGGGTAGGCGGAGTTTTAGCTCACCCTCGGCGGTAGAGGACGTAGTCGAACAACCGAGTTGATGGGATTCGTAGCATAGAAAACAAAAAATTTCCTACCGCAAGAACGAATAACAAGCCAAGATTAAATCAAGAAGATGGCAGCAACAAGAAGATCATGAGACTAACCCTCGAAGATTCCAAAGCCTACGAGATTAGATCTCGTTGTTGGTGTAGTCGATCACTTGCCGCTTTCAAAAGCGCGTAGAAGATCTTGACGGTGCCACAGTCGGGCAGCACCTCCATACTCGGTCACACGTTCGGTATTGATGATGATGTCCTTCTCCCCGTTCCAGCGGGCAGCGGAAGTAGTAGATCCTCCCCGAAATCCTGACAGCACGACAGCGTGGTGGTGGTGGTGGTGGTGGAGATCTCCAGCAGGGCTTCGCCTAAGCGCTACGGGAGAGAGGTGGAGGAGGGAGTGGTGCTAGGGTTTGGGAGAGAGGGAGGGGTGCGGCCAAGGGCAGCCTTGATGTGGCCGGCCAGCCCCCCTCTCCTCCTCTTTATATAGGTGGAACACCCAAGGGTTTGCCCAAAGATCTGAATAAGACCCCAATTCAAAAACTGCCATATGGACGAAACCTAGGGGGACAAGGACTCCTCCCTTTCCCCCTTTAGTGGCCGGCCAAGGAGGTGGAGTCCACTATGAACTCCACCTTCCCACTTGGTTGGCTGATTAGGGTTTGTGGAATCCTTCCGGGACTCCACCTTCCATGGTGATTTCTTCCGGAAGGTTCTAGAACATTCTAGCGCCTTCCATAAATGCATCGGATCATTTCCAAACTTGGAAAGTGACTTCCTATATATGAATCTTATTCTCCGGACCATTCCGGACCTCCTCGTGATGTCCTGGATCCCATCCGAGACTCCGAACAACATTCGAACTCCATTCCATATTCCATATCTACTTAAAACGACATCAAACCTTAAGTGTGTCACCCTACGGTTCGTGAACTATGTAGACATGGTCAAGACTCCTCTCCGACCAATAACCAATAGCGGGATCTGGAGATCCATAATGGCTCCCACACATTCAATGATAACTTAGTGATCGATTGAACCATTTACATACGATACCGATTCCCTTTGTCACGCGATACTTTACTTGTCCGAGTTTTGATCATCGGTATCTCCATACCTTGTTCAACCTCGTTACCGACAAGTAATCTTTACTAGTACCGTGGTATGTCATCTCTTGTGAACTAGTCACATGCTTGCAAGCTAATCAGACGACATTCCACCGAGAGGGCCCAGAGTATATCTATCCGTCATCGGGATGGACAAATCCCACTCTTGATCCATATGCCTCAACTCACACTTTCCGAATACTTAATCTCATCTTTATAAGCACCCATTTACGCAGTGGTGTTTGATGCAATCAAAGCATCCTTCCGGTGTAAGTGATTTACATGATCTCATGGTCGAAGGATTAGGTAACTATGTATCTGAAAGCTTATAGCAAGTTGAACTTGATGACTTGATCTCATGCTATGCTTACTATGGGTGTGTGTCCATCACATCATTCACCTAATGATATGATCTTGTTATTAATAACATCCAATGTTCATGATCAGGAAACCATGATCATCTATTAATCAACAAGCTAGTTAAACGAGAGGCTTTACTAGGGACTCTGGTTGTTTACACAACACACATGTATCAATGTTTCCGGTTAATACAATTATAGCATGGGGTGTAAACATTTATCATGAACACTAAGATATAACAATAACTATTTTATTATTGCCTCTCGGGCATATCTCCAACAGTCTCCCACTTGCACTAGAGTCAATAATGTAGTTTACATTTGTAAAGATATAACACCCTGGCCTTTTGGTGCTTATCATGTTTTGCTCACGGGAGATGTTTCAGTCAACGAATCTGACACGCTCAGAAATGTATGTATTTTGCAATTCATTTGCGTATTCACGCATCACTCATTTTCCAACTGAGTCGGCATTAATCGTATATGTTCGGTCTTCTGGTGGAACCTTAATTCCGTGGTCTGAAATATGTCACTAATATTGTCACACACAATATAGCTTCAAAGTTCTGACACTATCGGAACTACACCAAGTTCTCAAAGAACTTCTCGACTTTAACATCCTCAGTCATTGTCAAAACAATGACATACTCTGCCTTCGTTTGTAGAATCCATCACAATATTTAGAACTCATCTAAATCTAGCATTGTGCTACCTTTTAATGAACACTTAGCCTAACTGAGATTTGAAATTCACTTTTAAATGTGACCAAACTAATATCAGTGCAACACCTTACAGAGATTTGTTTGTCATTTCCCCATACAAAACTAATACCCTTGGTTCTTCTAAAGCACTCAGGGATTTTCTTACTGTTGTCCAATGATCATCACATGAATCATTCTGGTATATGCTCCTAACTCTTTAGAGCACAGGACATCTGATTGTGTACATATTATACATGATCTAAAATCACTCATGTGTTTTTACTCATTGAGTGTCAGATACACTCAAGTCTTGTTAAACCTTCACATGAAAAGAACACCTTCTTAATATTTTTATATTGAACTACTTCAATATTCATTCTATGTACTTTGACTTAAACTTATTATGCGTTTCAATATATCTTCATAGATCTTGACGCTAAATATGTTTCAGTCCATATCCTTTCATTGAAGTTAATTCTCAATGAAACCTTTTATTCACATCAAGTACATAATTACATCATTTATAATCAATGATATGTCATCTACATAAAATATTATAAACATGTCTCAGCGCTCCCACTTAATTTCTTGCAAATGCAAGTATCTTCATCGTTTCTGATGAAAAAAAATCTTTGATTATTTCATCCGGTGAAGATTCCAACTCTGTGATACTCACTTCATCCAGTGAAGTTTGTATACATTTCTAGTATTCTACGGACTAGCAAAACTCTCAGCTGTATCTTGTATACACCTTTAATACACACTTCTGTTAAGGAATGTATTTTGCCATCCTACTAACATATCTCATAAAATAAATATGTAGTGATTACTAGAACAATCCGTATAGACTATAAGCATCGCTGCTGAAGATCTAATCTTATCGCAGTCAACTCTTTGAACTTTGTCGTAAACAAACTTTCGACAAGTCGAGCTTGTTCAAGGATATTCCATCCAAGTCCATCAATATTATAGATCCATTTACTTTCAAAAAGTATTCATCTATCTTGGATTTAATGGCGCTTAGCCATTTTAACGGAGTGAGGGCCCATGATAGTTTCTTTGTATGTAGTTGGTTTATCATTGTTCAAAATCAATCATTTGTCCACAAATCATTTATTTGAACATAAAGTAAACCATACCTACAAGGTTCAATAGATATTTCGATCTCCATGACTATAACACTTTGTATACATGGGAGCCATGATCGTCGTGGCTGCTTCCGGAACCACTTCCGATGCTGCGCTACTCTGATCATCATGCTCAGGTTCATAAACCTTATCAAGTTCCATTGTCCTCCCACTCAAATACTTCGCTAGAAACAATTTCTTGGAAATAAGTAAGAGACATCGACAAACACTTTTGTCTTTGTCTCCATAGTGGAAAGAATTCCCAATCAATTCTCTGGGATAACCAACAAAGACATTCATCCGATTTTGGTTGTAAACTTGTTTACTTATGCTATGCATACCAAAATTTAAGAAAGGACTATTAGGGTTTATACCCATGCCATAACTCGTATGGTGTCATTTCAACGGATTATGATGATGCTCTATTTAGTGTAAAAGCGGTAGTCTCTAAAGCATAATCCACAAAAATATAATGGCATCATTTTATTTTATCTTATCATTAATCCAACAAGGTTTGGATACGTCTCTCGGATACTCCATCATCACTATGATACTCCAAGAAACGTGAGTTATAGAACAATTTCATAACTCTCTTAGATGTTCGCTAAAACTCGTAATTCAAATATTTCCACCATGATCCAATCATAGATATTTGACTTTTCTATTACGATGATTTCCACTTCATGCTGAAATTTATTTGAATCTATTCAAATGTTTCAAACTTATTGAATAAATATATCCTTATATATACACTCAATTCATTGTTGGAAGTTTTCATGAAGTAGAAGAATCTCCCGCACACAACTATGCCCAGTGAACCACATACATCATCATGTATGTTTCCACTAAGTTAGTTGCCCGTTCAACTCTTGGCCTATGAACGGTATTTTAGTCATTCTCTTTAGAAGAGATTTGCAAGCGCCAAACGATTCAAAAATCAAATGACTCCAAAAATCCATTTGCATGGAGTTTCTTCATGCGTTCCTTTCTAACATGACCTAAATGGCGGTTCCACAACTAAGTGGAATTCAAATCATTTGCCTTATGGTATTTTAGCGTCATTGTTATGCATGCGTGTTTCACCATTAAGATTTATAATAACTTATCCATCGTACATGGAATACGGTCATAACTTTAAACAACTCATTGTTTTTATTTGACCAAAGCTAAATAACAATTATTAAGTTCTTTATTATATATCTGAAGGGCTAGGTAGAATGCCAACGACGAACATAATAACACTTTATTTTGTCCAGACGTGCATTATTACCACATTCCTTATCAGTCACTTAGGCCATTGTATTCTTATATTGCGTTGTGTTGTTTGACATCTCATACCAACCAATATGGTACAAATACCCAAGAACTTCATTGTGTGACCAATCAAAGAATACATTCATAACATGTATATCATCTATATACACCTGAGCTAGACTTTCTAGTCTTTTCTTTCTTTCTGCCAAAAACTTTTGTAGTTTCTCTTTTGGCTTTCCTCATATTTCAGAAAACACTTCAACATCAATAACTTTTAGGTTTGTTGGTCAATTACCAATAACCTTGAGGTTCTTACTTTGAAGTTGATCATCTCATGACAAGTGTTCTGGATTTCACTTTTAGTAACATTTTAATGTGATGAACAATTTCACTCATAATTTTTATCCATCAATTCATGACGTCTTTCCGAGACCATGTCTGTACATGCTAGGCTCGTAAAGTTTAACCTCAGTATTAACATGTGCAAATCTGGCTTGCACCCGTTGTATGCACACGTAGAATCTATAACACCCGATCATCACGTGATGCTTCGAAACGACGAGTCTTAGCAACAGTGCATACTAAGGACGATCACTTCATGAATATGCGAATATCGTTAGTGCCCAGCAAGTTGGAGGATTGGGACGCCTAGCGTCTTCAACCTTCGTACATTCCCATAAAACTTATGAGTTTATGTAGTCTCACTAAATTATATTCTATCATCTTGTAATAAGGTCTTAGATATCACATATATCTCACACCTTGCATATTTCTGAAAACAAACTTTCCAGCTCCTTTCTTTTCAAACGGATTTGAACTTCAAGTTTCATGGAGACAAGATGATTTTAGGTACTAATTGAAACCATTGCTCTAATGTGAGTTTTACCAAAATTTTGCAATAGGACTTAATCATTACTTGATACTTTAACAATACGGTACCAGCCCGTAAAGTTACTTGTCAGATTTAACAGTATTTCTATCTCAATTATAAGACTAGCGTATGGTAGATAACGGATGCCAATTCTATAAATTTAATTCAAAATACTATTCAGACTATGTTCATGATAATTAGTTCATGTTTTAATCTAATTACTAATGAACTCCCACTTAATACAACATCCCTCATAGTTGTTTAGTGGCACACGATCCATATCCACTACACCAAAACCGATCATCACGTGAGATGATGTAGCTTCAATGGTGAACATCAACATGTTGATCATATCATCCATATGACTCATGTTCAACCTTTCGGTTTCCTGTGTTCCGAGGCCATGTCTGTACATGCTAGGCTCGTCAAGCAAACCCAAGTATTTCCGCGTGTGCAACATGGCTTACACCCATTGTATGTGAACGTAGAATCTATCACATCCGATCATCACGAGATGCTTCAAAACAATGAACTGTAGCAACGGTGCATACGAGGGGAGAACACTTTATTATCTTGATATTAATGTGAGGGATCATCTTATAATGCTACCGTCGCGATCTAAGCAAGATAAGATGCATAAAGGATTAACATCACATGCAATTCTAATGCGCCTTTGATCTTCATCTCCGAAGCACGGACATGATCTCCATCATCAACGGGCATGATCTCCATCATCGTCGGCGTAGCGTCAAGGTCCATGGCGCCGTCTTCATGGTTGTTCACCATATGTAGCAACTATTACAACTACTTTGAAATAATACTACTACATGAAATATAAAGACAACCATAAGGCTCCCGCCGGTTGCCACAATACAACAATGATCATCTCATACATATTCATCATCACATCATGGCCATATCACATCACCAAACCCTGCAAAAACAAGTTAGACGCCTCTAATTTGGTTTGCATATTTTACGTGGTTTAGGGTTTTCGAGTGAGATCCAATCTACCTACGAACATGAACCACAACGGTGATACTAGTGTTGTCAATAGAAAGAGTAAATTGAATCTTCACTATGGTGAGAGAGACGAGACACCCGCAAAGCCACTTATGCAATACAAGTTGCATGTCGAGCGTGGAGCAAATCTCATGAATGCGGTCATGTAAAGTTAGCCCGGGCCGCTTCATCCCACCATCCCGCAAGATGCAAAGTACACTAACTAAAGACAACAAAAGCATCAACGCCCACAAAACCATTGTGTTCTACTCGTGCAACCAATCTATGCATAGACACGGCTCTGATACCACTGATGGGATTCGTAGCATAGAAAACAAAAAAATTCCTACCGCAAGAATGAATAACAAGCCAAGATCCAATCAAGAAGATGGTAGCAACGAGAAGATCATGAGACTAACCCTCGAAGATTCCAAACCCTACGAGATTAGATCTCGTTGTTCGTGTAGTCGATCACTTCCGCTTTCAAAAGCGCGTAGAAGATCTTGACGGTGCCACAGTCGGGCAGCACCTCCGTACTCGGTCACACGTTCGGTATTGATGACGACGTCCTTCTCCCTGCTCCAGCGGGCAGCGGAAGTAGTAGATCCTCCTCGGAATCCCGACAGCACGACGGCGTGGTGGCGGTGGTGGTGGAGATCTCCGGCAGGGCTTCGCCTAAGCGCTACGGGAGAGAGGTGGAGGAGGGAGTGGTGCTAGGGTTTAGGAGAGAGGGAGGGGTGCGGCCAAGGGCAGCCTTGATGTGGCCGGCCAGCCCCCCTCTCCTCCTCTTTATATAGGTGGAACACCCAAGGGTTTGCCCAAAGATCTGAATAAGACCCCAATTAAAAAACTGCCATATGGACGAAACCTAGGGGGACAAGGACTCCTCCCTTTCCCCCTTTAGTGGCCGGCCAAGGAGGTGGAGTCCACTATGGACTCCACCTTCCCACTTGGTTGGCTGATTAGGGTTTGTGGAATCCTTCCGGGACTCCACCTTCCATGGTGATTTCTTCCGAAAGGTTCTAGAACATTCTAGCGCCTTCCATAAATGCACCGGATCATTTCCAAACTTGGAAAGTGACTTCCTATATATGAATCTCATTCTCCGGACCATTCCGGACCTCCTCGTGATGTCCTGGATCCCATCCGAGACTCCGAACAACATTCGAACTCCATTCCATATTCCATATCTACTTAAAACGACATCAAACCTTAAGTGTATCACCCTACGGTTCGTGAACTATGTAGACATGGTCGAGACTCCTCTCCGACCAATAACCAATAGCGGGATCTGGAGATCCATAATGGCTCCCACACATTCAACGATAACTTAGTGATCGATTGAACCATTTACATACGATACCGATTCGCTTTGTCACGCGATACTTTACTTGTCCGAGGTTTGATCATCGGTATCTCCATACCTTGTTCAACCTCGTTACCGACAAGTACTCTTTACTCGTACCGTGATATGTCATCTCTTGTGAACTAGTCACATGCTTGCAAGCTAATCAGACGACATTCCACCGAGAGGGCCCAGAGTATATCTATCCGTCATCGGGATGGAAAAATCGCACTCTTGATCCATATGCCTCAACTCACACTTTCCGAATACTTAATCCCATCTTTATAACCACCCATTTACGCAGTGGTGTTTGATGCAATCAAAACATCCTTCTGGTGTAAGTGATTTACATGATCTCATGGTCGAAGGACTTAGGTAACTATGTATCTGAAAGCTTATAGCAAGTTGAACTTGATGACTTGATCTCATGCTATGCTTACTATGGGTGTGTGTCCATCACATCATTCACCTAATGATATGATCTTGTTATTAATAACATCCAATGTTCATGATCAGGAAACCATGATCATCTATTAATCAACAAACTAGTTAAACGAGAAGCTTTACTAGGGACTCTGGTTGTTTACACAACACACATGTATCAATGTTTCCGGTTAATACAATTATAGAATGGGGTGTAAACATTTATCATGAACACTAATATATAACAATAACTATTTTATTATTGCCTCTCGGGCATATCTCCAACACGAGTGTCGAGGACGGCGGCCGTAGAAGCGCGTCAAGACGGGGCGGTCACGACGGGGCGGTCACGACGGCGCCTAGTTAAAACAACAACAAAATTAGTCAATACAAATTCAACTTCTATTTATTTTCTGTTTCTTTTTCAAAATTAGTGGAAGTGTTGTTGACAAAGAACTACTAAAAAATACTAAGTAACTAGCCTACAAAAAAATACTAAGTAACTAGCCTACTAAAAATATACAAGTTTCCAATTCATCATATTTCCAATTCTATTTCACTTCTATTTCTACTAAAAAAATACTAAGTGGCTAACACTGCCAGGGACCTACTATAAGGCTGCCGGCCATGGGTACGTGAGGCTGCCACCCTAGCCACTTTAACACCCGGGCAACTCCAATTCTATTTCTTCCTCAATTTCTATTTCACTTCTATTTCTACTAAAAAAATACAAGTACTAAATAGCTAGAAAAGTAAAAACATGCAAAAAAAAAGAGGCGAGGCGTTACCTCACTGCCGGCCATGGAGGCGAGCGGGAGGGGCGCGGGGGCGGCGAGGGAATGGCGGGTGGTGGGGTGGCGGGGCGGCGGGGAATGGCGGGGGCGGCGAGGGAGGTGCGCGGGGGTGGCGAGGGTGGGGCACGCTGGTGGCGGGGCGAGGGGGAAGGGCGCGGTGGTGGCGGGGCGGCGGGGAATGGCGGCAGCGGGCAGGTGGCGGGGTGGCGGGGCGGCGGGGAATGGCGGGGGCGGCGAGGGAGGGGCGCGGGGGCGTGGACGGGCGCGGCGAAGAAGCTAGGGTGGCGGCTGGAGGCGTGGACGGACGTGGGCTGACCAGGGGATAAGGGCTGGGGACGGGGATACGCTGAGGGCCACCCTCGGCTTATCTATTGGCGCGGGGATACGCCGAGGGCAGCCCTCGGCTTAGACTTTTTTTTGTTATTTTGCTTATTAATTTTTTTATTCTTTTCTTTCATTATTTTTTTACTATAATATACTAATATATATTCTTATAGGTTCACATTAAAAAAATGGGTGATTCCGGCATCCATATTAAATTCACCGCGCGGTCTACCCCTTTGACCGGCCTACCGGGCGCGCGGGTGCACCCGTTTGCCAACACGCTAAACGGACAAAAATTAGCACATAAAATGATGCGTCTTAGACCTAAAAACATTTTTCCCGGAAATTATCGAGCGAAGGAAAGTGTATCCCTAGTTCAAATCCGGTCATTTTCCAGCGGATTCGGCGGGACAACGCAGGAAGCCACAGGGATTCCCAGATAGCTAGCGCACGCATATGACATGTGATAGGTGGTGCGTAGGCGGACTCCTATCACTGCGCAGAAGTATCGCGATATCACCTAACTTTTTTCTTGTAGCTGCTTCACAAAAAAAAACCGTTTTGGCACCCCGAAAATAAAAATACCGTCGCCCGTGGGTCGGATTGGAAATCCGTGCCCGGGGCCTTGCTGCCCATCCTAGGGCCCACGCATGTGCCAACTATGGCTTCGTTCCGACAAAACTATGTGGTGCCACAGGCCGTTTCCTACTCATTTCCCCTAAAAGCCATAGAACTCCGGACGTGATAGCCCTGTTCGTGAAGGGTTTTCCCAAAAAATTGCCGTATCCCAATTCCGACTTTTGGAGTGGTTACTAGGACACATAAAATGACGCCACGCGAAGCCGCGCGATTTTCTGACTTCATTTAAATTGCCATCTTGGGAAACACTAGACAGAGGACCCCGCAGATCTACCCCTATAGCTTTCTCCGTACGAGGGATTACCAATGGACTTTTTTCTTTGATTATGTTTGTTTAGGACATATGTACATGGAAAGCAGGGGTTGGGCCTACTTTACCGTAAAATAGGCTCCGGTTGACCCGTAGCGGGAGTTTCCACATACAGATCCAGGATTTTACGAAGTGTTAGCCCATGTCTGCGAAAAGCGTCACGCCTGGTACATGCAAGGTTAGCCCAACCTTACATCACACTTGTACACATATGTTAGGGACACATGCAAGTTTTCCAGCGATTTCGACGCTCCGGTGGTCAGTATCTGGGGAAACCCTAGACCGGGGATCCCGCGGATCTACCCCTATAGCTTTCTCCGTACGAGGGTTTACCAATGGAATTTTTTCTTTGTTTTGGTTTGTTTAGGACATATGTACATGGAAAGTAGGGGTTGGGCCTACTTTACCATAAAATAGGCTCCGGTTGACCCGTAGCGTGAGTTTCCACATACAGATCCAGGATTTTACCAAGTGTTAGCCCATGTCTGCGAAAAACGTCACGCCTGGTACATGCAAGGTTAGCCCAACCTTACATCACACTTGTACACATATGTTAGGGATGCATGCAAGTTTTCCAGCGATTCCGACGCTCTGGTGGTCTGTATCTGGGGAAACCCTAGACCGGGGACCCCGCAGATCTACCCCTATAGCTTTCCCCGTACGAGCGCTTACCAATGGATTTTTTTCTTTGTTTTAGTTTGTTTAGGACATATGTACATGGAAAGCAGGGGTTGGACCTACTTTACCATAAAATAGGCTTCGGTTGACCCATAGCGGGAGTTTCCACATACAGATCCAGGATTTTACCAAGTGTTAGCCCATGTCTGCCAAAAGCATCACGCCTGGTACATGCAAGGTTAGACCAACCTTACATCACACTTGTACACATATGTTAGGGACACATGCAAGTTTTCCACCGATTCCGACGCTCCGGTGCTCTGTATCTGGGGAAACCCTAGACCGGGGACCCTGCAGATCTACCCGTATAGCTTTCTCCGTACGAGGGTTTACCAATGGAGTTTTTTCTTTGTTTTGGTTTGTTTAGGACATATGTACATGAAAAGAAGGGGTTGGGCCTACTTTACCATAAAATAGGCTCCGGTTGACCCGTAGCGGGAGTTTCCACATACAGATCCAGGATTTTACCAAGTGTTAGCCCATGTCTGCGAACATCGTCACGCCTGAGACCTAGATATGCCCTCTACCAACCTTACATCACACTTGTACACATATGTTAGGGACATGCAAGTTTTCCAGCGATTCTGATGCTCTGGTGGTCTGTATCCGGGGAAACCCTAGACCGGGGACCCCGGAGATCTACCCCTATAGCTTTCTCCGTACGAGGGTTTACCAATGGAGTTTTTTCCTTGTTTTGGTTTGTTTAGGAAATATGTACATGGAAAGCAGAGGTTGGGCCTACTTTACCTTAAAATAGGCTCCGGTTGACCCGTAGCGGGAGTTTCCACATACAGATCTAGGATTTTACCTAGTGTTTGCCCATCTCGCCAATATACTCAAAGAGGAATGAGAGAGATTTCAAAACACCATTCTGGACATTCAACTCTGGAACCCGGTACTCATTCATAAGGGCAGGCAAAACTGTGAAAGGTGAGCAAGTTTCAGCAACAATAGCAATTGCCACAGTAGTGCAAACACGGTTCTATCGCTCCTGCACCTTCAAGTTATTCAAGAGAGTGGCCAACACATCCTGTGGCCTAATTGCCTTCGCAATATAACCAAATGTGTTCACAGTGGCTCTTCTGATGCCCTTCTTGTGAGCCTTCAACATTTCCAGCAGCTCAAAACAAATTCTCATCCACTCCCTAGCTGGTAGAAATTCTGCTCCACGATCAGCAATCCTACTAACTAGATCAATGCAGTTTTCCAGCGATTCCGACGCTCCGATGGTCTGTATCCGGGAAAACCCTAGACCGGGGACCCCGCAGATCTACCCCTATAGCTTTCTCCATACGAGGGTTTACCAATGTAGTTTTTTCCTTGTTTTGGTTTGTTTAGGACATATGTACATGGAGCCGCGGTGGTGGCGGTGCGTTTCTTCATGGCTAGAGTTGCCCCAAAAGCCGGAGGTGCGACCAGCGATGATACGGACGAAAGTCCCGCCTGACTTGTCATGCCGGCGGCGACGTCGCCCGTGGGTGTCGTTCCCCTCTTTGGAGGTGTCGCCGAGTGTCGGTGTTTCCTGTGCTCTAGCCTGGTTTGGGAGTTGTCTCCGGCCGAAATCCTAGGTCCTTCGGATCGGTGCGATGGCGGCGTCATTGACGGCATCCCTCCGTTGAGAGTTTTGCGTTGGAGGCACAACTTAGAGAACCATGTTTAAATAATTGATACTATTAAATAAATAAGTACAAATATAATATAAAATAAAAAATAGTGAAAAATATGAAAATATGAAGGAGGTATGCCGAGGGTAGCCGTCGGCGTATGTCAGAAAAAAAAGAGGGGGGACTATGCCAAGGGCAGCCCTCGACGTAGCTCTAATACCGTGACCACGCCGTCGCCGCCTGGCCGAGCAGGGACGTGGGACCAGGACCTACGCCGAGGGCCAGGGTTAGGCCGAGGGTAGCCCTCGGCGTAGACTTAACTACGCCGACGGAAACGCTACGCCGAGGGCTCTTACGGCGGGCTGGCCTGGCCGGCACAGACGCCGACGGCCCCGACTTTTTCCCCTCGGCGTATGAGAAGGCCGTCGGCGTATTGAGCCATTCCTGTAGTGACGCGCGCCGACGCTCTTGGCCATAATCGGAGATCCATGTATGAAGCTGCCGTATAGCATCGACGCTCCATGTACCACCTGGATGGCGCAATTGGCGGAGTAGACTGCGTCGTGTACCACCGGTGAGAAAAACAACGGGATCCATTTTTTTCCTTTCTTCCAATTCGCTATCCCATACTTGGTCTTACCAGGAACGAGATCGGAGTCCGACTCATAACCGAATCGAAACCGAAAATTGAACCAAAAAAAACCTAACCGAATCGAATTTTCAGTTTTTATGATTTTATGGTTAGGTTTCAGTTAGCAAAAGTGCTAACCATATACACTTCATTTAATTCAATTAAAAACTGAAAAAATCGCGGTTCATCGAAGAAAATCGAATAGCCCATCCCAACAAAGAATTCTGCTTTTCATCCCCATCACAAATTAACGTTAACCTTTTACATCGTTTAGAAGTACTACATAGTGTGGTGGTATGGATGTGTTAGTATACATATATGTGTGGACAGATGTCAGTTCAAGTCACAAATAGTGATGCAATTTTTATTTTGGCCGCATTTTCATTATTTATCATTTCTTTCGCCTATAACACAATCAATTTGGTCTTAAAATACATAAACGAAATATGTGTCCATAAAAAATAGGTGCCAACTTTGGTAAATACCAAAACCGAACCGAATTATATGGTTATTACCGAAACCGAACCGTATTTTTATACGTAACCATATTTACCGAAACCGAAACTGAATTTTTATACGTGACATATGGACATATCAAAAGATTTCAAAATTTGAATTTCTAGCAATTTCTTTTATTTTTTCAAAAACAGAAAAGGCGATCCAGGGGGAGGTTCAGAATTTTGGGCAACACTTAGCAGTGGCGCACCATGTCTTGTGCGCCACAGCCTGTGGCGCACCATATACTAGTGCCGCCTCACTGCTAAGTTGTGGCGTACCACAAGTATAGTGTGCCGCAAATCCACGGATAGTTGTTTTCCTAGTAGTGGGCTCGGTGGAGCGCGCGGCTGCACGAGGACCATGTCAACGTTGCGTTCGCCCCAGAAGATGTGGCGGTCGACGCAGTTCTATGGGTGCTTTGGGGGCTGTGGGTGCGTGGGTGGAGATGCCCATAGGCTGTTATGCTGTTGTGTACAGACTATCTCACCGTACTAAACGCGAAGTGGATTTTGTAGACAATCAGCAATGCCAATGAGCAGACACATACATACGATACGAGGCGGCAGGAAAAATTGAGCAATTCCTTTCAGTCGTTTGGGTTAAGCTAGTTCCGCATCTAGTAGCTTTGCTTGAAGTTTGCATAGTTCCAAGAATCGACCAGGGCGTCAAGGTAGCTTTGCACGTCGTGCGAGAGAATTCGATCAGACTTAGGTAAATCAAAAAAAAAAAAAAAAAGCCAGGCCCAATAGAATACAATGTGTGATCCGGAAGAATGTCCATCGGGCCATCGTCATCGTTAAGCCAGAAACAATTACCGAGTTAATGTCGCATACAGGGACCAGCGGCAAGCATCGTATAACGGAGAGTTTTTACCATTGTTCAAAAAAACGGCCGAGTAGACGACTAATCGTTCGATTAATCGCTACTCGTGAGGTGACCGTGTAGATTAGTGCGATTCGGCTGGGTTACTCGCGAGAGACGATTAATTGTTCTGACAGACGATTAAACGGGGTGGTCCGATTAAATGGTCAGGCCCAAATGTCAAAATAAGTCCATCCGCCCGACCCACCGCATCCCGCACAATTCCCATGGCGTGATTAAATGTGAGCGACTAACTCGACGCTTCCGTTCCTCTGGAAATACTGCTATGATTCCAATTGCCGCCGTCCCCATTGCTTGCCTCCGGCGGCGCATCTAGCAGGCCATCACCAGGGGCAGACGTGCAACAGCTTCTGCCTCTCCTTGTCGCCTTCGCCCAGGAACACAAGCCCGATGCGCCCAGTCGCTCGCCGTCAACCGTCGGGTTCCGGCGCCAGGACGGCAGGACCTGTTTCTCTACTTGGTCGCCTGCACGGTATCATGTTCATCTTATTCTCCTCTCTTTTCCTGGTCAAATACATTGGTTCAATCTCGAGAGTCTTCCAATTCTCACGGACACGGTTATATGGTAGACCATCAGATTTTGATCCTTCTTGAAATAATTATGATGCTTATCTTATTTTTATCATTCTCATGTACGTAATCTTCAATCCACGCAGCTATTATTCATAACCAAGATGCCGTAGCTATTTTAATCGGAACCAAGAACCAGTATCGGATGGTATGATAATATTACTCAGAGTCGTAGCTAGTTTCAGGACAAAGATGCAAGATGCTAGTCGCTAGGTAGTCTCAGATCCGTAGCTATTATTCAGGACGTAGCTAGTATAATCTGTGTCTAATACAGAGCATGGTTCTTACTTAAAGTGATGTACAGAGCATCATGTTTTACGTTTAATATGCTGCCAATCTTTGCAATACATGATGCCACCAATTTACCTTTTGTAGATGGCTGCTGCTTCTGGTGCTAAAGAGTTGGGATGATATGGGATTCAGATGATATGGGATGGGAGTTTGCAATAATGTTGTTTGATTCAGATGTCTTGCAAAGAGTCAGATGCAAGTTGTGTGGAGAAGAGATGTCAGGAGGGGTCAATAGAATGAAGCAGCACATAGCACAGATCAAAGGGCAAGTGACACCTTGTTTGGTGGCCAATGACAATGAAGATGAGGAGGATGTGATGCAGCCTTGAATCTTGGGATCTAACTATCCCATTCCTATCTATTTTATTTTGCTTGTGAGACAACTCTTTATTTTCTGGACATGGTTATAGAATATGGACTGTTCGTGATGTTGCTGCTATATGTATCTTTGAACCTGGTTATGTAATAGTAATATCTAATGTCGTATTGCTATTCTGTATTGATTTTCTAATATGTTCAGCTACCATGATGTTCAGTATTTATCTATTTGTTGTATGGCTGCTAAGGTTCGGCCAGTGGATTAGTGGATTTGCATTTGTGGTCGATTATCTAAATTTGGTCAAACATTAAAGGTAATATTTTAAATATTGCTCTTATCAAGTACTGACGTTGTGCTCTTTTACAAGTTTTACTTGTTCAATATATCATATTTTAGTGCTCCGAACCTGCAATTTTGAAAAAACCTCGCCGATTAATAGTCGACCGATTAAATCAGTTAATAGGCCGATTTCCGATTAATCCCCAAACTCAAGCCAACCGAGCAGTTAACGATTACCGATTTTTTGAACATTGGTTTTTACTGAGAAAAGATACGCTCGGCAAAAAAAGCCCACACTCGGTAAAAATGTCGATTCAGGGTCGGTAGAGGCATGCGAGTCTCTGATTAGTGTTTGCTTGGTGTCTTTTAATCACTGGTAGAAAAAGAGGCTTCCGTCCAGCCCCATTAGTCGCGAAACTGTAGGAACCGCGACTAATGAAGTCTTTAGTCGCGGTTCGGCAGGCGAACCGCGACCAAAGGCCTGGGCCCAGGGCGCTCGGTGGCCAGCTGGTGCACGTGAGGGGGCCAACCGCGACTAAAGGTGCCCGAAGGCCTTTAGTCGCGGTTGGCCCTCCCCTATATATACTAGTTCAGCACACTCACTTAGCCATTTGGTGCCACTTCTCTTCACAAACTTCAGAAGGGGGTGTTAGGTTTGCTTTTGGCTCCTCTTATGCACACAAAGTGTTTGATGAAATGCCCCAAGAGCATGAAACAAACATGATATGAAGTGTCGGAGCCACACTTGAGCTTCCTCATTTATTTTTTCCTCCTCGATCGCGGTTAGCAAGTTGAACCTTTCATATGTGTCATTGATAAAATATGCATGTGTGTAGTTTATTGTTTAATTTCTATTGTTTATAGTTAGTTAGTTTAACAAATGCATGATGGTTAATTATATATTTTATACTATTATAATAATGCAGATGAATCGGCAATGGATGTACGGTAACCGACTCTCCGGCGAGTTCACTACGGGTTTGAAAGATTTCCTCGTAGTGGCTAATGCGAACAAGCAGAAGGGTTTTGTTATCTGTCCATGTGTTGACTGTAAGAATCGGAAGGGTTACTCTTCCTCAAGAGAAGTTCACCTGCACCTGCTTCGGCACGGTTTCATGCCAAGCTATAATTGTTGGACCAAGCATGGAGAAAGAGGAGTTATAATGGAAGAAGATGAAGAAGGGGATGATTTCATCGATGAAAGCTACCTTGCTCATTTCGGTGATACTTTCATGGAGGATGCTGAAGGTGAAGGGGAAGGTGAAGGGGAAGCCGAAGGTGAAGAAGAGACACGTGATGAGACCGTTGATGATCTTGGTCGGACCACTGCTGATGCACGGAGACGCTGCGAAACTGAAAAGGAGAGGGAGAATTTGGATCGCATGTTAGAGGATCACAGAAAGTCGCTGTACCCCGGATGCGATGATGGTCTGAAAAAGCTGGGCTGCACACTGGATTTGTTGAAATGGAAGGCACAGGCAGGTGTAGCTGACTCGGCATTTGAAAACTTGCTGAAAATGTTGAAGAATATGTTTCCAAAGAATAACGAGTTGCCCGCCAGTACGTACGAAGCAAAGAAGGTTGTCTGCCCTCTAGGTTTAGAGGTTCTGAAGATACATGCATACATCAACGACTGCATCCTCTACCGCGGTGAATACGAGAATTTGAATGAATGCCCGGTATGCACTGCATTGCGTTATAAGATCAGAGGCGATGACCCTGGTGAGGATGTTGAGGGCGAGAAACCCAGGAAGAGGGTTCCCGCCAAGGTGATGTGGTATGCTGCTATAATACCACGGTTGAAACGTCTGTTCAGGAACAAAGAGCATGCCAAGTTGTTGCGATGGCACAAAGAGGACCGTAAGTCGGACGGGGAGTTGAGACACCCCGCAGATGGAACGCAATGGAGAAAGATCGACAGAGAGTTCAAAGATTTTGCAGCTGACGCAAGGAACATAAGATTTGGTCTAAGTACAGATGGCATGAATCCTTTTGGCGAGCGAGCTCCAGCCATAGCACCTGGCCCGTGACTCTATGCATCTACAACCTTCCTCCTTGGTTGTGCATGAAGCGGAAGTTCATTATGATGCCGGTGCTCATCCAAGGTCCGAAGCAACCCGGCAACGACATCGATGTGTACCTAAGGCCATTAGTTGATGAACTTTTACAGCTGTGGGGCAGACCTGGTGTCCGTGTGTGGATGAGCACAAAGAAGAGGAATTTGACCTACGAGCGTTGCTTTTCGTAACCATCAACGATTGGCCTGCTCTTAGTAACCTTTCGGGACTGTCAAATAAGGGATACAATGCATGCACGCACTGCTTACATGAGACTGAAAGTGTACATTTGCCAAATTGTAAGAAGAACGTGTACCTTGGGCATCGTCGATTTCTTCCGAAAATTCATCCAGTAAGAAAGAAAGGCAAGCATTACAACGGTAAGGCAGATCACCGGCCGAAGCCTGCGGAACGCACTGGTGCTGAGGTATTTGATATGGTCAAGGATTTGAAAGTCATCTTTGGAAAGGGTCCTGGCGGACAATCAGTTCCGAAGGGAGCTGACGGGCACGCAGCCATGTGGAAGAAGAAATCTATATTCTGGGAGCTAGAATATTGGAAAGTCCTAGAAGTCCGCTCTGCAATCGACGTGATGCACGTTACGAAGAATATTTGCGTGAACCTCCTAAGCTTCTTGGGCGTGTATGGGAAGACAAATGATACAAAGGAAGCACGGCAGGACCGGCAACGTTTGAAAGACCCCGATGACCGGCATCCGGAATGGTTTCAAGGTCGTGCCGACTACGCTCCGACCAAAGAAGAGAAGGTCATCTTTTTTGAATGCCTGAGCAGGTATGAAGGTCCCGTCTGGATTCTCGTCCAATATAAAGGGAATAATAAACATGGCGGAGAAAAAGTTCCAAAACCTGAAGTCTCACGACCGCCACGTGATTATGATGCAATTGCTTCCGATTGCTTTGAGGGGCTCCTGCTTGGAAAATGTTCGAGTAGCCATTGTGAAGCTATGTGCATTCCTCAATGCAATCTCTCAGAAGGTAATCAATCCAGAAGTTCTACCACGGTTACAGAACGATGTGATCCAATGTCTTGTCAGTTTCGAGTTGGTGTTCCCGCCATCCTTCTTCAATATTATGACGCACCTCCTGGTTCACCTAGTCGAAGAGATTTCCATTCTCGGTCCTGTATTTCTACACAATATGTTCCCCTTCGAGAGGTTCATGGGAGTATTAAAGAAATATGTTCGTAAGCGTGCTAGGCCAGAAGGAAGCATCGCCAAGGGCTATGGAAATGAGGAGGTAATTGAGTTTTGTGTTGACTTTGTTCCTGACCTTAAGCCAATTGGTCTTCCTCGATCGCGGCACGAGGGGAGACTAAGTGGAAAAGGCACGATCGGAAGGAAATCAACGATATGTATGGACGGCCATTCTCTGACTGAAGCACACCACACTGTACTGACCAATTCCAGCTTGGTGGCTCCGTACTTTGAGAAACACAAGAATATTTTACGCTCGGACAACCCGGGAAGCTCGAATCCTGGATTAGGAAGGCCCACATGGAGACTTTCGGCAGTTGGTTGAGAAAACATTTAATGAATGACAATGATGTTGTAGATCAGTCTGTACATGTTGGCCAAGACACCATCTTCGACTATAACGACTTTCCAAGGGTACGAGATAAATGGGAATACATTTTACACGATCGCCCAAGATAAAAAGAGCACCAACCAAAACAGTGGTGTCCGCTTTGATGCAGCAACCGAGAATGGGCAAAAGGTCACATATTATGGTTACATAGAGGAGATATGGGAACTTGACTATGGACCCTCCTTTAAGGTCCCTTTGTTCCGGTGCAAATGGTTCAAGCTAACAGGAGGTGGGGTAAAGGTGGACCAGCAATACGGAATGACAATGGTGGATTTCAACAATCTTGGTTACCTTGACGAACCATTCGTCCTAGCGAAAGATGTCGCTCGGGTTTTCTATGTGAAGGACATGAGTAGCAAACCGAGGAAACGGAAAGATAAGAAAACGATCAGTACATCATGCGATGATCCAAAGCGCCACATTGTTCTTTCGGGGAAAAGAAACATCGTGGGAGTGGAGGACAAGACAGACATGTCGGAAGATTATAATATGTTTGCTGAAATTCCGCCCTTCAAAGTGAACACCGACCCAAGCATTAAGTTAAATGATGAGGATGCTCCATGGATACGGCACAATCGTAAGCAAGCGGGGACACAAGGGAAGAAATGATGTGTAATAATTTATTGTACCAAACTTTGTTGAATGGATCATGTGAATTATATTACCCGTGATGTGTTTGGTGTCCATTTTCGAATGATTCGAGATACCACTGATGATACATGAAATTTGGAGTGATTTAGTCATACTCCTGCCTAGGCGTATAATATGCATACTCGTAGTCTTCATAGCAACCGCCATTGTACTGGTAGTCGTCGCCTTCTAAGTTGCCGCCGTCGTCGTCGCTGCTGTCGTCGCTGTCGTCGGGCGGCGCTCGTGGCTCGAACTGAGGGTAGCGCAGGCGGGGGATATCGCCGACCGTGATGTAGTCCATGACGCTCGCGGAGTCCGGCCGTACCACCATAGCCGACGGCCGGCCTCGTGGAAGTTCCCAGGAGGCGGACCGTCCTCCTCATACACAGCGAGCGCCCTCTCACGCCGATTGATGAAGAAGGCGTCCCAAGTATGCTGGTTATCGGGATGCCAGCGGGGATTCATCCGCTGCTCCGGCGTGAGGTCGAGGTAGTAGTGGTTCGTGATGGCCGCCCGGCGCGCACTACCCTGAGGGACGGGAGGGACCGGCACGCCGCCGGCGCTTAGGCTCCAGCCGGTGGGGACGCGGTAGCCCGGTGGACAAGGGTAGTTCGAGGCGCAAAGCTCCTCCACCTGCTGGTAGGTTAGAGTGGGTGCGGTGGAAGCCATGAGAGAGTGATGAGAGATTGTAGAGATGTGATAATGCTGGCCAAGCCGGGCTACATATATGTAGTGAGAAATGGGGGAAAAATGGGAGCGGGAAGACAGGAGGCGGGAAGAAAGTGGCGGGAAGAAAGAGGCGGGAAGACAGGGAAGAAATGGCGGGAAGAAGAGGAATCCAGAGCTGGTCATCTAACCTTTAGTCCCGGCTGGTTGGTGCAACCGGGACTAAATGTGGTTTTTGTGTCATCTAAGAAAACTGTCGGTGGGATAAGGACGTTTGGGTAAGCTTTAGTCCCGGCTGGAGGGTGCAACCGTGACTAAAGCTGTCGGCAGGATAAGGACGCGTGGGTAGCGCACGACGCCTCGTCGGAGGAACAAGACAAAGCAGAAGCGGCGCCGTGCCTATAAAAGGAGCATCGATACGCGGGAAGATAGAGGCGTGAAGAAATGGCGGGAAGACATAGGCGGGAAAGAACTGGCGGGAAGACTGGCCGAGAAGAACTTGTGAGAAGACAGAGGCGGCCGGGAAGAACTTCTCTGAATTTTTTGATATATTATTTGTATTTTTAACATTTTGAATTGAATTAGTTTTATTTTTCTTAATTTTTTGATATATTATTTGTATTTTTAGAATTTTGAATTGAATTAGTTTTATTTTTTTGAATTTTTTGATATATTATTTGTAGTTTTAACATTTTGAATTGAATTAGTTTTATTTTTCTGAATTTTTTGATATAATATTTGTATTTTTAGAATTTTGAAATGAATTAGTTCTATTTTTCTGAATTTTTTGATATATTATTTGTATTTTTAACATATTGAATTGAATTAGTTTTATTTTTCTTAATTTTTTGATATATTATTTGTATTTTTAAGATTTTAAATTGAATTAGTTTTATTTTTCTGAATTTTTTGATATATTATTTGTATTTTTAACATTTTGAATTGAATTAGTTTTATTTTTCTTAATTTTTTGACATATTATTTGTATTTTTAGAATTTTGAATTGAATTAGTTTTATTTTTCTTAATTTTTTGACATATTATTTGTATTTTTAGAATTTTGAATTGAATTAGTTTTATTTTTCTGAATTTTTTGATATAATATTTGTGTTTTTAACATATTGAATTGAATTAGTTTTCCAACCGCGACTAAAGGTCGTTGCGCGCGGGAACGCAAAAACCCGCCAAAAAACCCTTTAGTCGCGGTTGGTCTGGCCAACCGCGACTAAAGGTTACCCTTTAGTCGCGGGTCGCCTCCCCAACCGCGACTAAAGGGGGGGGGGGCTATAAATACCGTCGCCTCCATTCTCGTCTTCTCCGATTCTTCTGCGCGCGCCGAGGCGCTGCGCCGTCGCCTCGCCCTCGACGCCGCCCGCCCTCGCCCTCGCCTCGACGCCGCCCGCCGTCGCCCTCGCCCTCGACGCCGCCCGCCGTCGCGCGCCCTCGCCCTCGACGCTGCCCGCCGTCGCGCGCCCTCGCCCTCGACGCCGCCCGCCGTCGCCCACCGCCGTCGCCCTCGCCCTCGGTACTGCCGCGCGTGAGATCGTGGAGAGAGAGAGGGGCGCCGCGGCCAGGCCACCGGAATTTTTTCTTTTTTTTTCTTTTTTTTGTTCTTTTTAATTTTAACTAGTTAATTAGTTTAACAAAAACGGTAAAATAACTTAAAACTTGATAATTAACAAAAAAAACCGTAAAATTTGATAATTAACAAAAAAAAAACGTATATAAAACTTGATAATTAACAACAAAAAAAGTAAAACTTGATAATCAATATATATACAACGACCCCGCGCGTCAATGTACAACGATCCCGCTTTAAAAAAATGTACACGACCCCGCGCATATACGGAGAGGGGGCGGCGAGGGGGGCGGCGAGGGGGGCGCCACCCCCCTCGCCGCCCCCTCCGTATACGCGCGGGGTTTTTTTTGTTCGCGGCGCGTACTGCTCGCCGCCGTGGAGAGAGGAGAGAGGCGCCGCCGTGTAAAAAAACTAAAATTTCACTTAAAATTAAGTTTGTCTAAAAAATAAACTAATTAAAATTTCACTTAAAAAAGAACTCAAATTTGACTTACAAAATTTGACTTAACCACCGCGCGTATACGGAGGGGGGAGCGAGCCCCTCGTCGCCCCCTCCGTATACGCGCGGTGTTTTTTTTTGGGATCGAGAGGGGGCGGCGAGGGTTATACATGTGTGTTTGTTATACACGGATTTTAGCCACATTGGGAGTTGGGCCGTGATTGAGATGGGCTTAGAGGATATGCACATAAAGTGTTTCTGAATCGGTCTCCTGCGAGAGTTTGGGCTAGATTGCCCGTGTATCTGTACATTATGGTAGATTACGAGATAGAGTTTAGTTCGTACACAGTTAGGTTTATTCCGAAAATAGGAAGTCCACGGACTATAAATATGTACCTAGGGTTATTGAAGAAAGAGGACGATCACGTTCACAACAAACACAATCTTAGCGCATCGCCACCCCTTGTTTCGAGGGTTTCTTCCGGGTAAGCGTTATGCTGCCCAGATCGCATCTTGCGATCTGGGCAGTATCGGTTTATTCGTTGTTTGTGTTACTCGTACTGAAGCCTTGTTGATGACGAGTAACACTGTTATCATGGATGTGTTGGGGTTAACATCGATACTTCTTTTGATATGTTTGCTTAGTTAAGCTACCCCTGCATATCTAGCTGCCTCTACACCTATATTAGGTGTAAAGGTAGCAACTTGCTTAGTCTTTATTTAGTAGAACTGATCTGTTATGGTTGTTCCTTGTTTTCCAAGGATTAGTTTGATATCCGCATGGTTAGGCCTTGCAAACGGGTTGAATGATCCAGTAGTGCGTAAGGTGTGGTTTGCCGATCCTAGAAGGGATGTTCCGAGAATCGACTCTATGTTGGTTTTTAGGCCTTTTCTAGGACCAGTTTTCCGTTGTCTTTCGTATCTGCCAGGCTCAACTACGTGTAGGACGTTCCGATTATGCGGTGAAAACCCTAGACTGTCGTAGGTCGATTTAACTTGGTTTTGATTAAGCAGGACCCCCATGTTATCGTAGATCCGATACGAACCATGGGTCGATCGGCTCCTTGAGCCGATTCACGGGGCAACCTGAGAGCCGATCGAGGCTCGGATTTAATGTTTACGTGTCTGCCATGCAGGAAATAATTGAAGCAATCCATCACCTTCCTGACCAGGTATAGGTCAGGTGGCATGCCCTCGCAACAGCCAGGACGCGCGCCGGAGTTTTGCGGGCCGTTGCCCGAGGGACCAGGACCCACCAGCAGTTCTGGGAGCCTCCCGGCTCTTCGTGTTGCTCGTCGCTGCTCACCGGTGGGTTTTGGCAGGCAACACATTCTGGCACGCCGGGTGGGACATTCTACAGCCACTGCGTCGACATCTGCAACTGAGATGGCGGACGCACCAATCACGTACGAAGAACTGCCTGAGGAGCACAAGAAGAAGTATGATGAGATTAAAGCTGTCCTCGAAGCCGATCTCATCGGCTCTTTCGAGAGGACCCGTACACATGGCATTAGGTGGAAAGGGTTCTCACCTGATGGCGTTCTCGATGAAGTGGATCTGTCTACCCCTTCAGAAGAACGCACCACAGCTCTGCGCCAGGAAGTTAATTACATGGTAGCTCATTCTCTACACCGTCATTCTGAGAGCCTGGTAAATGCGTTCGAGTGCATTGCGGTTCGTGTAGTTCAGGAAATCATGAAGCATCAGTACTCTCCGTCAGGGCCTGCCCTAGGAACTCACCAAGGAGAGACACCGTTCCAAACCAGACCGCAGCTGCCATTCGCGTTTGCAGCTCCAGAGCCGCCGGGTTCACCGGCATACGTCGTCTACAAGATTGGAGGCGATCCTGGCGATTGCCAGTTCCTGCAAGAACCGCCTAAAGAGATCCCACATGGATACGTGTGCACCTACGTGCCGGACTGCCATAACTTGGCGCGCACGAACCAGATTGCAACATATTCTGGCCCGAACCAGGTTGCAACAGGAGGGATTTCTGGAGCGGACGCTGATAAACAGGCGTGGCTAGCTAAATATGCCACCGGAACGAGTCATGAAAGCTCAGCCCCTGCAGCTAATACCGTGGAACAAATCAGTGCAATCTTGAGAGACCAGTTCGGCATCCTGCCAAAGAGGAGAACAGTCGGCTATTCCAAGCCGTACTCCAATGATTACGATTTGATTCCACTGCCGCCCAAGTATCGGCTCCCTGAGTTCTCAAAGTTCAATGGATCAGAAGGGTCTAGCTCGATTGAGCATGTGAGCCGATATTTGGCACAGTTGGGCATGATTTCAGCATCTGACCCGTTGCGCGTAAGGTTCTTTGCGCAATCTCTCACAGGACCAGCTTTTGGGTGGTACACCTCGTTGCCACCAGATTCAGTCCGGACGTGGAAGCAGCTGGAAGAGCAATTTCATATTCAATACCACTCAGAGGCTACCGAGGCTGGCATTGCCGATCTGGCACAGGTGTGGCAGAAGCGTGGAGAAACGGTGGCGGAATATATCCAGCGTTTCAGGACTGTCAAGAACCGATGTTATTCGGCTCGTTTAACTGAGAAAGAAGCAGTCGATCTGGCAGTGTTGGGCCTCGCAACGCCGATCAAGGATCTGGCTTTCCAAGTGGAGTACAATTCGCTGGCGCATCTGGCTCAAAAATTAACATTGTATGAGCAGCGCCACCCAGAATTGTACCAAGACAAGTTCAAACGCCCGATAGGCCTGGTCGAGGCAGAAGAAGTTGGGGACCCTGCAGAAGACCAGGAAGTAGCCGTGGCTGAATGGGCATGGGGGGCAGATCCCGTGTCCTGCAAATGGGTGAAACAACAAGGGCCTGCAAAAGGGTTCGACTTCGACGTAAGCAAAGCTGAGCAAATATTTGATTTATTGCTTAAAGAAAAGCTGCTGAAGTTACCCGAAGGCCATAAAATCCCAACGGCGCAAGAGATGAACGGGAGACCGTACTGCAAGTGGCATCACTCGTTCACCCATATCACCAATGACTGCAAAGAATTGCGTCGGCAGATCCAAACGGCGATAGAACAAGGCCGTTTGATCTTTGGTCAGTTTGCCATGAAGGTGGACACGCAACCGTTTCCTGGCGTCAACATGGTGGAGCATAATCTCTCCGCGAGGCGGCAGCTAGATTTCTCATTCGGTGTTAACATGGCAGGACCTGTGTACCATCGTAGCAGGGATAGAGAAGAAAGCGGTCACCCCCGTGGCAAGGAAAAAGAGGAGGCCGGCCCACGCGATCGGCCCCGATATGATGACAGACGGTACATCACCGAGGAACAAGTGAGGAACGTGCGGTATCAACGACCACTCTCCGAGCACCTCCTTAACAAATATGAGCGTCTGTACGATCGACGCCGGCGGTATGATATAGATGACGAAAGATATTGTCGGTCTGGTGTAGACAATGGAAAATATCGTCGGCATGATAGAGATGACGAAGGGTATGAGCGTCGCGCTAAGGGGAAGTCAAGAGAGCGGGAAGACATGGACAGGCACTGGGATTATCCTTTCTTTAAGCACTGCTGGGACTCAGGTATGAGCCGATTGCCTACAATCGACAATTGCCCGGAATGTAGGCAGCAGAAGGAGGACACAAGTGAGGTTTCAGTGTTCAAACGTCTAGGGCATCTCCCATCTCAGAACAGGCGAGCTGGGTCATCTCAATTGGAAGATTTCGAGGAGTCCGAAGATGAAGAAGAAGATAGATACCACCGGCCAAGGTGGTGCCCTGATGGACTCAGTCACTCCCAAAAGCGCAGGGTTCAGCGGCTACGTAGCTTGGAGGAAGCCGAGGCACAATACCTGCACACGTTGAGGAAAGCGCGGCCTGATCTGGCCGTAAAAATTCAGCAAACCTTGGACACAGAGATGCGTCCACAAAAGAAAGAATGGCGCCCCAAGCAAATAAAAGCCGATGCGAAGGCATCGGCTGGCACGAATATGGTGTTCATTCTTCCGTCAGAGTTTTGTGCTCCAAGAATCGAAGAAGCACCAGTGGCACAGTTCGACTGCGGCCCACGGCCAGTTGTCTTTGAAAAGCCACGAGAGAAGAGCTACAGACATTTGAAGGCCCTGTACCTGAGAGGTTATATCAACGGGCAGCCTATCAGCAAGATGTTGGTTGACACGGGAGCGGCAGTCAATGTAATGCCGTACTCCATGCTACGGCGTTTGGGACACTCTAACGCAAATCTGATCAAAACCAACGTCACACTAAGCGACTTCAACGGCCAGGCGTCAGAGACGCAAGGCGTTCTGAACGTGGATCTAACCGTGGGCCGAAAAACCATCCCTACATCGTTCTTCATCGTCGACAGCAAAAGCACCTACGCTGTCCTGCTAGGGAGAGATTGGATTCACGCCAATCGCTGCATTCCATCCACAATGCACCAATGCCCGATACAATGGGATGGAGATGAAGTGGAGGTCATTCATGCAGCATGACTCGGCCGAGATCTCATTAGCCGGCATGAATATTTGGGACGCGGACGACCAAGAGCCGATCTCTGGAGTCCGTTTGGACGGCCGTGAGCGCATCGAAGCTACAAAAAACGGGGTGAGGCTGGTCTTATCCACCGGCCCGACGAGTAGCAAGAGCAAAGTCAATGGACGTACGTGGCAAGGCCGATCCCTGCGATCGGCCCCAAAAAATAAAAGGCAATGATCTCACCTCAAGCATGTCACGCAGTTGTAGTAGGGAGACTCCCTCCCGTATCAGAGCACAAATAAGTTGTAAAACTTCATTGAGCAATACAATCAAAAGGGGGGCCGATTCCAGCAATCGGCCCAAATTATCCTCCCCATACGTTTTGCCCGTGTTCAGCATCGATCTAGCGGGCGACGGAAAGCTAGGGTATGGATTTACATCGGCTGATGAGCTAGAAGAGATTGACATTGGTCCTGGGGATAAGCCGCGACCAACATTTATCAGCAAAAAGCTAGATCCACATCTGAGGGGCCTGATGATAGCTCTGTTGAAAGAGTACCCGGATTGCTTTGCCTGGGATTACACAGAGATGCCCGGGTTAGACAGGAGCATCATTGAGCATCGGCTCCCTCTTAAGAAAGGATTTCGGCCGTTCCAACAGCGAGCACGACAAATGAAGGCCGAAATTCTAGAAGAAGTCAAGAAAGAGATCGAGAAAATGTTGAACGCCGGGTTCATCAGGCCATGCAGGTACGCTGAGTGGATTTCTAGTATCGTGCCTGTACAGAAAAAGGATGGCCGATGGCGCGTCGCCATAGATTTTCGGGATCTCAATAGAGCCACTCCAAAGGATGAGTACCCGATGCCGGTAGCAGAGACATTGATCAATGCAGCTGCCGGTCATAAGGTTTTAAGTTTCATGGATGGCAATGCCGGTTACAACCAAATTTTTATGGCTCCGTAAGATATACACAAGACTCGCATTCAGAGTACCAGGTTCGAGTGTGCTTGTTTGAATATGTAGTCATGACATTTGGACTGAAAAATGCCGGCGCAACATACCAAAGAGCCATGAATTACATCTTTCATGATCTGATCGGCAAGTTGGTGGAGATTTACATTGATGACGTGGTGGTCAAGTCCGTTTCGAGAGAAGGACAGTTGGAGGATCTGCGACGCATCCTGGACCGAACTAGAAAATTCGGGCTAAGAATGAATCCAAAGAAGTGTGCTTTTGGTGTAACGGCCGGTCAATTCTTGGGTTTCTTGGTTCATGAACGCGGGATTGAGATCGGCCTGAAAAGTCAGGAGGCAGTGCGAACAATGAAACCACCTACCACGAAGAAGGAACTCCAATGTCTCATCGGCAAAATCAACTTCGTCAGAAGGTTCATCTCCAATCTATCAGGGCGGATCGAGCCGTTCATGGGACTGGTAAAAATTAAATCTGATGAGGAGTTTCGCTGGGGGGCAGAGCAACAGCGAGCATTTGACGAGATTAAAGAGTATCTAACGAAGCCACCTGTGTTGGTTCCGCCCCAGCAAGACAGACCATTCTATATTTACTTGTCAGTAGCTGACACTTCCATCGCCTCAGTGGTGGTGCAACTTCATGATGGTCTAGAGAGAGTTGCTTTCTACCTCAGTAGAAGGATGTTGGATGCAGAAACCAGGTACCCTGAGATCGAGAAGTTGTGCCTCTGCTTATTTTACACCTGCACCAAGCTTCGTCACATCTTGCTGTCAGCGGAAATTGTCATCATATGCAAGTCAGATGTCATCAAACATATGCTGTCAGCTCCTGTGTTGAAAGGACGACTCGGTAAGTGGATGTTTGCATTATCGGAATTTGATCTCCGGTATCAGCCTGCGAAAGCAGTCAAGGGACAAGCGTTGGCCGATCTCATTGCTGAATGAATCAACACTGATATAGCACTGTCTGTGCGTGCATGGGCCATGTTTTTCGATGGATCGGCTTGTGATGAGGGTTGCGGCATCGGCATTCTACTCGTGTCGCCCCGGGGGGCAACTTATTCCTTCTCCATCAGGCTACCTACCCCTTGCACCAACAATGTCGCTGAATATGAGGCCATACGCAAGGGAATGGAGTTGCTTTTGGAGGCCGGGGCAGAAGCGGTGGAACTTTTTGGAGACTCCAAATTGGTGATTTCCCAGCTCACGGAAGACTAGAGATGCGAGAGCGAGTCGCTCTTCCCATTATGGATGCAATGCCGTGAGCTGATGGCACAATTTAGGTACATAAACTTCAGTTGGATCCCGAGGTCGCAAAATACTGAGGCCAACGATCTCGCACAGATGGCATCAGGCTACAAGGACGTAGCAGGTGGAGCCGAGGTTCGGGTACATTTCCTGGAACCGGATGACTGGAGAGCCGATATCTTCAATTACTTGAAAGATTCGGCTCGGGGGGCACCTAAACGGACAAGGTACAAGGCCATGAAGTATGTCCTTATAGGAGATGACATGTTCTACAGGACTTTGGAAGGGTTACTTCTCAAATGTCTGGGACCAGCCGAGTCAAATCGGCTCTTACACGAGGTACACGAAGGCGCCTGTGGAACTCACCAATCGGCTCATAAGATGAAATGGTTGATCAGGCGGTCGGGGTTTTATTGGCCCACCATGCTTGAGGATTGCTTTAAGTACTATAAAGGGTGTCAAGCGTGTCAGATGTTTGGGAAAATTCAGACGGTACCCGCATCAGCGATGAACCCCATCATCAAGCCTTGGCCATTTCGAGGTTGGGGTATGGATATGATCGGCAAAATCAATCCTCCATCGAGCAAAGGCCATAATTGGATTTTGGCCATTACAGATTATTTCACTAAATGGGTGGAAGCCGTCCCTATGAAGTCAGTGGCGTCACAAGATGTTATCAATTTCGTGAAGGAACATGTCATTCATAGATTCGGGATTCCTCAGACAATCACGACCGATGGAGGTTCGGTCTTCATTTCTCGCGAGTTTAGAAAGTTCTGCGAGGACATGTGAATTAAGTTGATCCGGTCATCTCCATACTATGCTCAAGCAAATGGGCAAGCTGAAGCGTCCAACCAGAGCCTTATCAAGCTGATTAAGAGGAAAGTCGACGAGCACCCTAGACGTTGGCACGAGGTATTGTCAGAAGCTTTGTGGGCTTATCGCATGTCATGTCATGGAGTGATAAAAACCTCGCCATACCATCTGGTCTATGGACAAGAAGCCGTATTGCCCTGGGAAATCACGGCTGGGTCGAGACGCGTTACGTTTCAGAATGATCTAACAACTGAAGAATATGCAACCCTGATGAGTGATAGTATTGAGGATCTAACGGAACTTAGACTTTGGTCGCTTGAGAAAATTAAAGAGAACAAAGCCAAGGTAGCTCGCGCATATAACAAGAAGGTGAGACCAAAGGAGTTCCACGTTGGTGATCTGGTATGGGAAGCTGTATTGCCGTTGGGGACTAAGGATGCAGTGTATGGTAAATGGTCTCCAAATTGGCACGGGCCGTACAGGGTCGACCAAGTTTTAAAGGGTAATGCATACATGCTTGAGGAGCTGAGCGGTGTGAAGTTTCCAGTGGCTGTCAATGGTCAGCATCTCAAGAAATATTTCCCAAGTATGTGGGATGACGGACAGTGAAACATGGGGGCCGATGCATGAAATCGGCCGGTAAAAAAAAAAAAAAATCAATAAATATACAAAGCAACAGGACATAAAATACAACCGATGCACAGACATCGACTTTAGATTAAAAAGCCGATGCGCAGCCATCGAATCTAGAGGTACAAGCTGTTACGAGCAGTTGTCAGGTTACATGGATAGGCTCTATGGGAGGAATGCCTCGAAGGCACGGAGGGCGTCAGCACGGACATGATCCACCTCGGCGATCTCGGCCTCATCATCTTCGTCCTTGCCCGTCACTAGCTGCTTGTGCAGGTCACGTATTTCTGCCAGATCAGTTTTCAGCTGAGCTTTGAGGCCTTCTGCTTCTTCTTGGGAGCGGGCGATGAGAGCTTCCTTATCAGAAATGAGCTGTTTGGTTGCTCGGACCCTCTCTTCAAGGTCCTCCAATTCCTTTCGCAGGGTCTCAAGTTCGGCGGTGCTGACAGAGGTGTCAGTTTTGGCATCCAGGGCCGCCTTTTTCACGTTGAGCCGCTGACATTTGTCTGCAATATCGGTTTTCAACGGAAGTTGGGCATGGCGTAGATCGATTCTCTGACGAGCCAACTTCACCCTTGACCTGTAGGCAGACAGAGTCACAACTGGCCAGAGTTTCACCTGCAACGTTACCGGGAGGTGGTGCTGGATTTCTTCAAGAACACTCTTCACTTCCGCGGGGTCTTCGACCAACGTCTCGATCGGGGAGGAAAGCAGGGCTTTGAGTCGCTGGAATTGATATTGGACGGCGCTGGGTCGTGGTTCATCACAAGGAGCTGGTTCGATGGATTCAGGGTCGAACGTTAGCAAGCCCGAGAGGTCATAACCCTGACAAACATAAACAGTGTCAGTATCCAGCAAAACGGAAGGGCAAGCCAAACGAAAGGAGTATACCTCTCCCGAGACCAGGGGGACAGCCGATGATGAAGCAATCGGCTCGTGTGTTTCTGCTGGGGGCTTGGCCAAATTGGCGATCTTGTCAACAGCACCTATAGGGATTACTGGATCCAGGTTTGCGGAGGACGTCAATACTTCCTCAACTCCCCCACTAGAAGTGTCATTAGTCTGCAAAGGAGGTGGTTAGCCGATGCGAGCAGCAATGGATTAGCATGAAAGATGAGCTGAGGAGAGTGTAGAGGATAATTACATTTGAGGCCTTTTGGTTTGATGAAGAGGCTTGCGGCTCCTTTCGAGCCTTCTTGATGCATCGGCTCGTGGTGCGTGGACCGCCCTGCCCCTCTCTGATTGGAGCTTGGGGGGCAACAGGTTCAGGAACTGATCTTTTCCTGGAAGCCGATGGTGGCAAATCTGGCTGGTTCTGCGTGGTGACTTTCCCAGAGTTGCCTGAGCTCGAATCCCCTCGATTGGATTGTGTTGCCTCGCTGGAGTTGTCTTCAGTGGAAGCCTATAAAAAAGAGTTAGTAAGCACAAGTATGCTTGCAGAAGCCCATGAGGACAGATGAAGCCAGTCAGTGCATGGATCAACGTACGTGCGAACTCTCTTGATCTGGGGAAGGGTTCCGGCGCTTCGAAGTTTTCCTGGCGGCTACTTTCTTCACTGCCATTCTCGCCTTAAGTGGAGCTCGGGGGGCAGCTGGCCCGGAAGAGACTTTGCTCTTGGGAGCCGATTCTGGTGGAATCGGCTGGCTCTGCATCATGACCTTTTTCAAGGGTGGCGAGCTTTTGCAGAAGAGGGCTACTGGAGCCGGTGGGAGGAATTCAAAGGTGGAGCCGTCATCATGTGTAGGTTCTGGACCATCTTGTTGCTGCAAAGAGACAGAGCTAGGTTATAAAAATCATGGTAAGCCACTTCAAGAAAATTTGCGAGTGGTAGTACCTGTTCTGCAGGGATATCATAGTCGGCGTCGAGTTGCCTCAGCAACGGTCCCAGAGCTCTCCTGAAGGCATGAGTTTTCCACATTGACCACCAGGTCTCGAAACCATCGGTTGATGAGGTGAAAGAGAGGTTATTGGGGATTGGGATGGCTAGAGCATCAAAGAAAGAGTAACATCTCTGACCGGTGAGGACATCGGGCAAATCAGCTCTGCTCTCTGTTAAGTGATGGAGGAAGAAGTGAGGAGACACTTGCCCAAGACCAAACTGCCGGGCTGTTACGACCGGCTGATAGGACTCATAGCCAGGTTTGATTATCCTGTTTGATGTGCTCATGCCAACTGGAAGGAAGCAGGGACGGATCATGGTGGAATACAATTGCCGGGTGCTGGTGTCATCGGCAAAGCTGTCTAGCCTGAAGGAGACTGGATTTTCAAAATTTTCAGATTCCGTGTAAGGGAAGAAGAGAGGATTGTCCAGGCCTTGGAAGAAGGTCCTGAACCATTTTGATGCTTCCTTGGGGATCAGTTTACTACCCGGAAGGCTATACAAGGCTTGGCCGTAGCTAGTGCATCGGATCTGCTTCCCGTTAGCATCTGGAAAGGTGCAATTGGCCAAAAGTGGGAAGTTTGGGACATGGTTCTGGAAATACAGCTGAGCCCATAGCTGAATAAACCACCAGGGACCTCCTGTTTTGACTGTCCGTTGGGAAAATAATTTGACAGACATTAGTTGGAGATATCGATAGACCTCTCCAAGGAACAGTTTGCCGATGCCAAGCTGGGTGCCTCGGGCAAGTTCATAGGCCAAGGGAAGATAATTCTTGGTCGGAGCAAGTGAAGGGCCACAGAATATAAAGTGTTCCAACTAGAAATTCAGGAAAGCCGTGTGTTCTTTCTCTGTTACAGGGCCTTTATTTTTCATATGGCGTCGAAGGTAAGCACCCCAATTTGTGCACTCTGTTTTGGAAGAGAGTTTGAAGGGAACCTTTGGCAGCATAAAAGCGAGAGGGGCTGGGGATGTGACGTCTAGGCCGGTGATCATTACCACATCTAGCGAGTTGGTGTCATGGGGCCGTGGCCAAACATGAAGCAGTTCAGGGCATCAGACCAGAAGTAGCCGATGGTTTTTAGAAGGTTTTCATGCTTCTCAAGGGGAGACAATGATAAGGACAGAGCATCGGCTATTCCTGTGGTTTCCCATTTTGACTGATGAGTTTTGGATACTCTACTGTACCAGGAAACCCAATCTTCAGGAGGGTTAGGCCAGGCTCGTAAGCAGTCGGCCCAAGGTGTTAAATCTAAGTTCTGGTTCACGAAGGGAATCCTATTGGCCTCGCAAGAAATCAGATAGGCAGGACTCTCGACAGTTCGGGGGCCAAGACAAGGGGAGTTTTGAAGAGAAGGATGCGGCAACAGAATGTCTGATACCTAAAATTAATGGTGAAATAAGACATTAATTCAGATGTTTGCTATTAATTCTAACACTATGCTCGGATGGCCAGGGGCAATTGAAAGTTACCTTCAGGCCAGAGATTGTGGCGGCGGCGTTGGACGATTCCGCCATTTGATTTGCTAACGGATATGAATCTGCGCGATTAGGGATCTGGGTTCGCGTCGCCGCGAGTTGAATTTGTTCAAATGAGCAATTGGGGATCTGAATTTGGTCCTCTGGACGAGGGTCACAGGTTACCGTTTGAAACCTGGCCTTTCTGGCGTTTTATGGTAAAAGACCGATGCATTGCCATCGGCTCTTTGCACGTTGACCTACTTTGACAATCGGGAAAATTGGACGGAGAAGCATTCTTCATTGATCAAGAGGGTTTTTTACAAGAAGAGCCGATTGCTCACAAAAGGGGGATTTGCTACCTAATGTACTACTACTAGCCCTATTCTAGTAGTCCCTAGTCTAGGGGCCGACGCCGCCGCTGCCGTCGCTGCCCTCGTCGTCGCCGTCCGTGCTGCCGTCGGCGCTGCTGCCGGCGATGTCTTCGTCGCTGCTATTGAAGCCGCCGGCAGGGGCTTCTTCTTCGTCTTCATCGTCATCGTCGTCGTCCTCCGATCCGGCGCGGAAGCGCTTCGCCGGCGGGTACTCGTCGGAGGAGGTGTCGTCCTCCGCTTCGTCCTCCTCGTCGGAGGAGAGGTCCTCGCCCCAGGAGAAGGCGTCGTCGTTGCTCTCCTCCTCCAACTCCCCGTCGACGAGGAACTGGAGGTCTTCTTCCCCGTCGGTCAAGGATTCGTCATCCTCTGACCCGACGGAGTAATCCCAATCCGCCTCGTCCCAATGCGGTGGGGCGAGGGCCTCGTATGCCGCTATCGGGTCATACTCCGGCGTCGGCTCGCGGGAGGAATAGGATTGGAAGGAGAGACCCGATGAGGAAGAGGAAGAGTCCATGGTTGCAGAGGAGGGGAGTTGCGATTGCGAATGTGGAGCAAGAGGATGAGGAGGCGAACTGCTCGGATGTGGTTAAATAAAGGGGATATAGTGGGAGTTGATTCAATGCTGTGGCGGTTTCCGAGGATGCGGTGCCAAAACTGTCAAATCGTGCAATACGGAGAAGTTGAGAAGGCAAGGCATCATGATGGAAGGGCACTGTAGCGGTTCTGCTCTGCAACGCGTGACCCGATGGAGAAAAACAGAGTGGTTTTGGAATTATCATTGCCAAAACCAGGGGGGCATGTGTTATACACGGATTTTAGCCACATTGGGAGTTGGGCCGTGATTGAGATGGGCTTAGAGGATATGCACATAAAGTGTTTCTGAATCGGCCTCCTGCGAGAGTTTGGGCTAGATTGCCCGTGTATCTGTACATTATGGTAGATTACGAGATAGAGTTTAGTTCGTACACAGTTAGGTTTATTCCGAAAATAGGAAGTCCACGGACTATAAATATGTACCTAGGGTTATTGAAGAAAGAGGACGATCACGTTCACAACAAACACAATCTTGGCGCATCGCTACCCCTTGTTTCGAGGGTTTCTTCCGGGTAAGCGTTATGCTGCCCAGATCGCATCTTGCGATCTGGGCAGTATCGGTTTATTCGTTGTTTGTGTTACTCGTACTGAAGCCTTGTTGATGGCGAGTAACACCGTTATCATAGATGTGTTGGGGTTAGCATCGATACTCTTTTGATATGTTTGCTTAGTTAAGCTACCCCTGCATATCTAGCTGCCTTTACACCTATTTTAGGTGTAAAGGTAGCAACTTGCTTAGTCTTTATTTAGTAGAACTGATCTGTTATGGTTGTTCCTTGTTTTCCAAGGATTAGTTTGATATCCGCATGGTTAGGCCTTGCAAACGGGTTGAATGATCCAGTAGTGCGTAAGGTGTGGTTTGCCGATCCTAGAAGGGATGTTCCGAGAATCGACTCTATGTTGGTTTTTAGGCCTTTTCTAGGACCAGTTTTCCGTTGTCTTTCGTATCTGCCGAGCTCAACTACGTGTAGGACGTTCCGATTATGCGGTGAAAACCCTAGACTGTCGTAGGTCGATTTAACTTGGTTTTGATTAAGCAGGACCCCCATGTTATCGTAGATCCGATACGAACCATGGGTCGATCGGCTCCTTGAGCCGATTCACGGGGCAACCTGAGAGCCGATCGATGCTCGGATTTAATGTTTACGTGTCTGCCATGCAGGAAATAATTGAAGCAATCCATCACCTTCCTGACCAGGTATAGGTCAGGTGGCACGCCCTCGCAACAGCCAGGACGCGCGCCGGAGTTTTGCGGGCCGTTGCCCGAGGGACCAGGACCCACCAGCAGTTCTGGGAGCCTCCCGGCTCTTCGTGTTGCTCGTCGCTGCTCGCCGGTGGGTTTTGGCAGGCAACAGTGTTGTCCTCGGCTCCCTCTCCGTGACGCCGTCGTCTGCCGCCCCGTCTCGCGCTCTACCGCGACACCCTCTCCCACCCCTTCCTCGCCCCCTCCTTTTGCCACCGCCCTTTCGCCACCGCCACCGCCCCCCTTCTTCACTTAATTAATTTGTTTTTACTACATGTTTTCAGGACTGACATAATGGCGGACGATAGAGCTGACCCGATTATGGACAACTATGATCCGGACGGTGAAGCCCATATGTTCGGCATCATAAACGGCGATATTCTATATGTGCCGACCGGACAAGAAGAAGATGATATCTCTTCTTATCTGAACCTTGACGGTGAAGATGAAGGGCGCCGTCAACAAGATGATGCCGAACAAACGTCGATAAACGACGATCTTCAAATGGAAGTAGCAACCACCTCCGGCGCCGAGGTATATATATACATTGAGCCTCTGGTGATACAAACTAACTGATCTGAATAAATATGTGTGTACTAACGCGCGTGACTCTCTTTCTTATTTTAGCCCTCGGCTGGATCGTCGAAACAATCGAGTACGTCGTCAAAGCGTGGCGCAACCAAGACGATGAAACAAGGAGAAACATGCACCATCGAGGTTGTCGACAGTGCAACCGGCAGGCCGCTGGAGCCCCGCAAGAACGCCACCAAGTTTGTCAGCCAATGCGGAGCCGTTGTTAGAGACAACGTCTCGATCACCGTCCAGGAGTGGAATAAGCCAAAGAAGGCACGAATTGGTTTCACTTTTGTCGATAAGAGAACAAAAAAAGATTGCTTCAAGAAGCTTATGGAACATTTCGTTCTACCTCCGGAATACAACAAATTCGATGAGGAGGGTAACAAGATTGAGGAAAACAAGGAGAGGAGGAGGCTAGTCAAACAGTTCGCTCTTCATAAGATGGCCGACGCATTCCGGAAATTCAAGCAAAATCTAGCCCATGACTTTGTCAAGCAGAACAAGACTCCGGATTTCAAAGGACAATATGAGAAACTGAAACATGATTGGCCAGAATTTGTGAAGCAAAAGAAATCGGAGCAGTTCATTCAAATATCGAAAAAAATAAGGAAAATGTGGCTAAGAAGGAGTACAATCATATTATGGGGCCAGGAGGGTATCGCCTTTGGGAGCCTAGGTGGGAGAAGATGGAGAACGAGCTGAGGGCGCGAGGAATCCGTCCAGGTACGGAGGGATGGGACCCAAGGGCCAAAAGCTGGTGGTATGGGCATGGGGGAACGCTGAACCCGGAGACAGGGGAGTGTGTTTACCGGGGCAAAATAATTAAACCCACCCAAGCCCTTATTGACGCAATGAGGGATGCTCAAGAGGGGAAGATCAAGTTCAACAGAGAGAACGACGCGCTGACAAAAGCCCTCGGGAATCCTGAACACGGAGGACGTGTACGAGGCATGGGGCACATTCCGTGGAAAATAGGGTTCCCCCAAACGATGACCCGTACGGTTACAGAAGCCGTAAGAGAAAGATGGATCGGGAAGCAGATGTTGTGGCGGGGTTGGCATCGGAAATGGATGTGATGAAGAAAACCGTGAGTGTACTAGTAGCCGAAAGAGATGCAGCTCGGGCGCAGCATGAAGATCATCCAGCGGGATCTCGGAAGCCAGCAGCGGAGAAGCAGCGTGGCTTCCACGGAGGCCCCACCGGCTGGTGCAGATGCACCGACGATCGAAATTACTGCACCGGAGCCTCTGGTGGTCGAAATTACTGCACCGGAGCCTCCTCGCTACCCCGTGGACGATATAAAGGAGATGAAGGTAGCCATCGGCAGTGCTTTACCATGTTTACCTGGAGCACTCCACCACAACAACCCCATTCAAGATGGCTATGCTCGTGTCACGGTGGAGGACATAGTCCAAGGGTTTGAGGACCTGGAGATTGACATTGCTACACCTGAAGGGGTGAAAAGACTTGGAGATGTCAAGCGCCATTTCATTCTATGGCAAAACAAGTTTATCAAGTTTCCAGGCGAGGCGCCAAGGACAACAAGTTCACCTACACCTCCGTCACGTCAGCCGACGCCGCCCCCCAGTCCACAACATCCGGCGGGTGATCAGCCGCCGCCCCCCAGTCCTCGTCCGGCGGGTGATTAGATGCCGCCCCCCAATCCACCTCCGGCAAAGAAGCAGAAGCAGTCCTGGATTATTAACCCGGACCCTTATGTACCTAAGACCACAAACGTACCGGAGCCATCACTGAAGCCTCTCCCCACAAGGCCTTGGGAACGTAGTGCCGAGGAAACTGCCGCGGCCGCGGCTGCTGATTATGAGAAATGGAAGGCGGACTGCAAGAAGAAAAGAGAGCCCGAGCCCAAGCCAGTATTTTCTGATGAGCAAAAGAAGTGGACTAAGTCATTTTTGAGCACACCGTCCAAAGCCGCGAAGAATCTGCCTGACGACTATGCACGTGAACTTCGTAGGCAGGCACTCATGTTGAAGGAGAAGAAGGAGAAAGAATTAGCAAGTAAAAAAAGCGGGAAACAAGTTGCACAGCTCGGGGAACAAAGTAAACAATTGATTGCCCCGCTCATAGTGGAAGCCGCTGGTCCGGATGCCCCCGATATCATAGCAGCTGCGGAAGCACAGGGATTGACTGTAACGAGTGCCAGAGAACAAGCGGACAACTTAGGTATGACTCTTCGTGCAGTGTTAGGCCTTGAGGAGGCGCCAATGAGTGAACCAGTAATTACATATGTGCTGAATGGGCCCCTCGTCGAGCCTGCGCAGGAAGAGGATCTACCTCAACAAATGAAAAATCTGCTAAATTGGTACAAGGGTTACATAAAAAATAAAAACGCCAAAGAATATATTTATGCGGAAGTTAGACATGAGCATCACTTCAAACATTACTATGTAACAATTCGTATGAGTGAATTGTTCCAGCTTTTCAATCTGCGCGAGCTCGACAAATCTATTATCAGTTGCTACGTTCTGTAAGTGATTTATTTCTACCCCATCTCGTTCATTGCCTGCACTATATATATGTCCTAACTATATTGTTGTGTACGCTATTATGCAGAATGAAGATTGAGGAATGCAGAGTAAAGAACATCCATGATGTTGGGTTCATTGACCCACACATCGTTAATGGATATGTGTTAGAAAAACACCCCGCCGACGTGGAGGAAGACCTGTGGCGGTTTCTTACAAAGCAGGAACTCAAAAGTGATATTCTATTTCCTTACCATTTTTGGTGAGTGTTTCTGTCTTGAGCACATTCTCTTTTGTTTACTCCATGCATGGTATGTGGCTAATTGATGAGTTATGCATGACTGTGCATGTATCGTGTCCGCAGGTTCCACTGGATTCTGCTAGTAATTCAATTTCACGACTCCAGAGTACTCATCCACGACTCTGAATATGGATCCAAAGCTTTGGGCCAACATTAGAAAAATGATGCAGAAGTAATTATTTTCATTCATTTGCGCTCTATATCGATCGGCCTATTTCGTTCATTTCCTAATATCAAGTAACTAATAACTCTCTTGTTCATTTAATTTTCTTTGCCTCGTAGGGTTTGGAGACGGTTCGTAAATGAAAAGGTCGGTGAATTCAAAAAAGAGCTACAATTTAAAAGGTCAGTGGCTGGGACTGGGGATATTCAGCCACCGGGGACCAATCTATGTGGATACTATGTTTGTGAGATGATCCGGAGATACACCTCTGAGCGGGTTCCGACTGATAACAATGTCAAGAGGAATAACCTCCGGGAGATGCTTAGTCCAGAAGCTCGCTTTCGACCACTTCAAGAGGAACTAGCTGGATGGTTCAGGAGGGAAGTCGTCGATCCTAAAGGAGAATACTATGTAGAGGACGTAGAACTTCATATGCATTAAATTATGTATGGAAACTTGTTCAAAATTGTATATGGTCATCCGATGATATTGAATATATATTGTATATTCCTCTTGAATTTTTTTCGGTTCTAATTTTAAATTTGATTGAAATTATACATTCATATGCATGTATGTAGTAACGTAGAATATGTGAAACTCCTTCAAAATTAAAATAAAACACAAAAGAAATAAAACAATACAGGTTTAGGGGGGGGGGGGGGCTAAAACCCTAAACCTGCGGCGGCCTTTAGTCGCGGTTGGCCAGAAGAACCGCGACTAAAGGTCCTCCGCCCCGACGGACTGTTGGCGGCCACGTGGATGTGCCTTTAGTCGCGGTTCGTAAGAAACCGCGACTAAAGGGGGGGCCTTTAGTCGCGCTTATTTGGTCGCGGTTGCGCAACCGCGACTAATGGCAGTTGCGAACCGCGACCAAAGGCCCTTTTTCCACCACTGAATTGTGTCACTATGTTGGACGAGAGATCGATTGTGCACTAATTAGTAGACACTTATGAGGCAGTAATTGCTGGCTGAAGAAAATCCGTCAATGGATTTTGATGGTTTTGGTTAAGCTAGTTTTGCATCTAGTATTAGCTGCTTGGAGGTCCAAGGATCGACCAGGGCACGTGGTGCGTTCGACAGGAGACAATTCGATCAGCTTTAGATAAAACAAAAGCCTAGCATCAGCCAACAGCACGTCATCGCATCATTAAGCCAGAAAAAAGTAAGACTTGGAGTAATTAAAAAACAGAACCAGTCTCCAACTAGCTACTATAAATATCAGAGTGCTGCACCGAGATCGGACCAGAAAAACACAACCAACCTCGTACACTGCATTTGGCTAGCTATCAAACCACAAAGTTCTTGGAGATGGCGGGCATCAACGGAGAAGAAGCTGCTGCTCGCAGCATCAATCCCCTGCTGCTGGCAGCGGCGCGCAAGGGCATATGGGAGGCGCTGGACTTCCTTTTCCAGCGGGAGGACGCGCAAGAGCCACCAATGATGATTCCAACTGAGGAATTTCGTGCGGTGCTAGATATAGCCTACAGAAGAATTGGGGTCTCAGCTCCTCCTGATGCTGAACTGAGCGTCGACCACCAGCCTGCTCCGCTTGCAGCAGGAGCAGGAGCACTCCTCCAGGGCGTAACTCCTGATGGGGGCACTGCACTGCAGGTCGTTGCCAGCAATGGGAATGATCAGGATTTCTTCAAGTGTGCCCGCATGATCTGCCGCAGGGACAGGAACCTCCTGTTTGCGAAGAATCACAATGGTGACATACCCCTGCATTGTGCTCGCCGAGCTGAGAACCACCAAATGGTATCTTATCTCATTGATCTTGCTGGGCGTGAAGCTGCTCCCCGCGACATCAATCCGCTGCTACTGCTATCGGCGCGTGCGGGCTCATGGAAGGCGCTGAAACTCCTTTTCGACCGGGAAGATGCACAAGATCCACCAATGATGATTCCTACTGATGAATTTTACAGGTGTCTAGGAGGAATTGGAATGCCAGATCCTCCTGTTGCTAATGCTGAACTGGGCGTCGACCACCAGCCAGCTTCGCTTGAGGCAGGTGCACTCCTCCTGGGCATCACTCCTGACGGGGATACCGCGCTACATGCGGTCGCCAGCAAAGGAGATGGCCCTGATTTGCTCAGGTGTGCTGACACCATTTGCGAAAAATCATAATGGAGACACACCCTTGCATTGTGCTGCTCGAGCTGGAAATTCCCAAATGGTATCTCGTCTTCTCGCACTCTAGCTCGAGGTGAGCGTCCCGATGGGAAACTCAAGCTCTTGAGAATGGAAAATAATCGTCATGAGACAGCCTTGCATGAGGCTATCCGAATCGAAGATGGTAGAATCCTTGGCCCTAGGGACAGAAAAGCTTTGTTTCAAGCTGACCACGCAACACCAGAAAATATCAGAGATTTTGTCCGTCAAGAGAAAGGAATGACCATAGTGAAGAAGCTAATGGGTGCTGATCCCCTATTACCCAAGTATCCTGCAATCGGCGTTTCGCCATTGTACCTAGCCATCTTGCTGGACAAGGGTTCCATTGCACTGATTCTATATCAAGAGAGTGGTGGTAATCTCTCCTACTTCGGAGCAGATGGACAAAATGCCTTGCATCTTGCTCTTCTTCGAGACAGAGACTCAGGTAACCCTAAAGGCATCTGTTTTTACGATTGGTAGATACACACTGCTTGTCTGTTATTTTTCACCAACTACATATGTTTGTACGACGTTGGAGTGGTTGGACCAATAAATCACCCACTACGGGAGAGCACATATGTGCCGACGGCCGCCGTATGTGCCGACGGCCAAATATCGGGGCCATCGGCACAGGAGCTTCCGGCGAACGGCGACGAGGCTGGCCGTCGGCGCCAGCCTGGCCGTCGGCACAACATGCGCAGGTGGGCCACATCGGCGGACTGTGCCGACGGTCACCCTCGGCACTGACCTGGCCGTCGGCACATCCATTCCAAGGTGGGCCACGCCGTCCGCCCCGATACAGACCTTGTATGGTGCCGACGGCAATACCGTCGGCATGCACATGGCCGTCGGCACAGTCCGCAGTGCATTTTTTGTGCCCCACCTCATTACTTTAAAAAAATAAATAAACATTATTATGGCCCATATATTTGTTACTCTCAATTATTTTAATTAGGTTTCACGGACCTAGGGTGCCGACACTTAGGCATATTCTAGACGTGTAGGGGGAACTCAATCGAGGGTCAACCGGAGGGGAATCTTGAGATCATATGGGCTAATCCTTGTTACCACATGTACGTATGACCTAACCAAGCTCAAATGGAGTCATATGCCCACCAGGGGACCCTTGCTGGGATGTAGTCAAAGGGGTAGACCGCGCGGTCAACAGAACTAGGGTTTCGTCAGAAATCGAGCATCGAAGGGTGGGAATTGCCCCAAAACTTGTGTGTGTCCACATGGTATGCACACAAGTAATTTAATATGGCTTTGGATCCAAGGATAAATCCCTAGGTGTATCCGGCTTCACCGACATGGGGTTCCGACACTTAGGCATATTCTGGACGTATAGGGGGAACTCCCTGGGTGGTAAACCGGAGGGAATCTTGAGATCATATGGGCTGATCCTTGTTACCACATGTACCTATGACCTAGCCAAGCTTAAATGGAGGCATATGCCCACCGGGGGATCCCCGTGTGTATCCGGCTTCATGGACCTAGGGTGCCGACACTTAGGCATATTCTAGACGTGTAGGGGGAACTCCCTCGAGGGTCAACCGGAGGGGAATCTTAAGATCATATGGGCTGATCCTTGTTACCACATGTACCTATGACCTAACCAAGCTCAAATGGAGGCATATGCCCACCGGGGGACCCCCGCTGGGATGTAGTCAAAGGGGTAGACCGCGCGGTCAACAGAACTAGGGTTTCGTCAGAAATCGAGCATCGGAGGGTGGAAATGGCCACAAAACTTGTGTGTGTCCACATGGTATGCACACAAGTGATATAAGATGGTTTTGGTTCCAAGGCTAAACCCCCAGGTGTATCCGGCTTCACGGATATGGGGTTCCGACACTTAGGCATATTTTGGACGTATAGGGGGAACTCCCTGGGTGGTGAACCGGAGGGAATCTTGAGAGCATATGGGCTGATCGTTGTTACCACATGTACCTATGACCTAACCAAGCTCAAATGGAGGAATATGCCCACCGGGGGACCCCCGTGTGTATCCGGCTTCATGGACCTAGGGTGCCGACACTTAGGCATATTCTAGACGTGTAGGGGGAAATCCCTCGAGGGTCAACCGGAGGGGAATCTGGAGATCATATGGGTTGATCCCTGTTACCACATGTACCTATGACCTCACCAAGCTCAAATGGAGGCATATGCCCACCGGGGGACCCCCGCTGGGATGTAGTCAAAGGGGTAGACCGTGCGGTCAACAGAACTAGGGCTTCGTCAGAAATCGAGCATCGGAGGGTGGGAATGGCCCCAAAACTTGTGTGTGTCCACATGGTATGCACACAAGTGATTTAAGATGGTTTTGGATCCAAGGCTAAACCCCCAGGTGTATCCGGCTTCACGGACATGGGGTTCCGACACTTAGGCATATTCTGGACGTATATGGGGAACTCCCTGGGTGGTGAACCGGAGGGAATCTTGAGAGCATATGGACTGATCGTTGTTACCACATGTACCTATGACCTAACCAAGCTCAAATGGAGGAATATGCCCACCGGGGGACCCCCATGTGTATCCGGCTTCACGGACCTAGGGTGCCGACACTTAGGCATATTCTAGACGTGTAGGGGGAACTCCCTCGAGGGTCAACCGGAGGGGAATCTTGAGATCATATGGGCTGATCCTTGTTACCACATGTACCTATGACCTAACCAAGCTCAAATGAAGGCATATGCCCACCGGGGAACCCCCGCTGGGATGTAGTCAAAGGGGTAGACCGCGCGGTCAACAGAACTAGGGTTTCGTCAAAAATCGAGCATCGGAGGGTGGGAATGCCCCCAAAACTTGTGTGTGTCCACATGGTATGCACACAAGTGATTTAAGATGGTTTTGAATCCAAGGCTAAACCCCCAGGTGTATCCGGCTTCACGGACATGGGGTTCCGACACTTAGGCATATTCTGGACGTATAGCGGGAACTCCCTAGGTCACTAGTAGAAAACATGGCTTTCGTGGGAGCCTTTTGTCGCGGGCACGCCTGCACCCGCGACAAATGGCGTGGCCACGTCGCCCCGAAACCATTCGGAGCAAGCCGGGCCTTTTGTCGCGCCCTTTTGTCGCGGGCCGTATAACAACCCGCGACAAAAGGGGTCTTAGCTTTGGCGCCCCCTGCCAGCACCCCTTTTGTCGCGGGTCGTAATACGGCCCACGACAAAAGGGCCATGCCTATATATACACACAGCCAGCCCCCCCCCCCCACCTCCCTACATTTTTTTCCTTGGTGGTGAAAGGTGGAGGTGTATGCTAGCTCATTTTTTCTTGATGTGCACAATAGGTGTTTGATGAAATGTGTATGAGGGATGCCACTTGATTTTATTTGATAAGATTTCTCCTCTTTTTGATCCTAAAAGGTTAGCAACTATTTTCTCGTATATACATAGTCCGTACAATACTAATTTTAGCAAGGTGATTGCATCACGATACATAACTGTACTTATGATGCAGATGAGTCATCCATGGATGTACGGTAACCGATGTGCTTACGCTTTCGAGAGAGGGCGTGAATTCTTTCCCGCTGTGGCCGAGGCCAACAAGTCGAAGCAAGGTTTTATGTGTTGTCCATGTCTAAAATGTAAGAACGAGAAGGATTACTCTTGCTCAAGAGACATTAAGAGCCACCTGCTTTGGTTTGGATTCATGTCCAGCTATAATGTTTGGACCAAGCACGGAGAAGAAGGGGTTATGATGGAAGACGGCGATGAAGAAGAAGATAACGATGACCAGTACCGATCTATGTTCTCTGAATGCGATGATACCGCAATGGAAGACAATGAAGAAGAAGGAGGTGAAGAACAGGCAGCGAGATGATCCTGTTGATGATGATCTTCGTCGGGCCATTTCGATGCAAGAAGAGATTGTGGCACGGATAAGGAGAGGTTGCGGTTCGATAAGATGTTAGAGGACCACCACAAATTGTTGTACCCGGGTTGTGAAGATGGGCGAGAGAAAGCTGCGTAGCATATTGGAATTGCTGAAATGGAAGGCAGAGGTCGGTGTGACTGACTCGGGATTTGAAAAATTGATGATAATACTAAAGAAGCTGTTTCCAAGAAATAACGAATTGCCCGTCAGTACGTATGAAGCAAAGAAGCTTGTCTGCCCTCTAGGATTAGATGTGCAGAAAATACATGCATGCATTAATGACTGTATCCTCTACCGCGGTGAGAAGTACGAGAATTTGAATAAATGTCCGATATGCGGTGCATTGCGGTATAAGATCAGAAAAGATGACCCTGGTGATGTTGAGGGCGAGCCACCCAGGAAGAGGGTTCCTGCGAAGGTGATGTGGTATGCTCCAATAATACCACGGTTGAAACGTTTGTTCGGAAACAAAGAGCATGCCAAGTTGTTGCGATGGCACATGGAAGAACGTAAGAAAGACGTGATGTTGAGGAACCCCGCTGATGGTCGGCAGTGGAGAAACATCGGGAGAGAGTTCCCAGATTTTGCAGGTGAGGCAAGGAACTTATGGTTTGGTCTAAGTACAGATGGCATGAATCCTTTTGGGGAGCAGAGCTGCAGTCATAGCACCTGGCCCGTGACTCTATGTATCTACAACCTTCCTCCTTGGTTGTGCATAAAGCGGAAGTTCATTATGATGCCAGTGCTTATCCAAGGCCCAAAGCAACCCGGCAACGACATTGATGTGTACCTAAGGCCATTAGTTGATGAACTTTTGGAGTTGTGGGCCAAACCAGGTGTACGTGTGTGGGATGAGCACACCGAGCAAGAATTTGACCTACGAGCGTTGCTATTCGTAACCATCAATGATTGGCCTGCTCTTAGTAACATTTCAAGACAGACGAACAAAGGATACAATGCATGCACACACTGTTTAGATGAGACTGAAAGTAAATATTTGGGAAAAAGCAGAAAAGTTGTGTACCCGTACAATCGCCGTTTCCTTCCGCGCAAGCATCCCTTAAGGAAAAAAGGCAAGCATTTCGATGGTGAGGCAGACCACCGTACGAAGCCTGTCCCCCATAGTGGTGCTGATATATTTGACATGGTCAAGGATTTAAATGTTATCTTTGGAAAGGGTCCAGGTAGTCGACCTGTTCCGAAAGACGCTGACGGACACGCGCCCATGTGGAAGAAGAAATCTATTTTTTCGGAGCTAGAATATTGGAAAGTCCTGGAAGTCCGCTCTACAATCAACGTGATGCACCTGACCAAGAATCTTTGTGTGAATATTCTAGGTTTTCTGGGCATGTATGGGAAGACAAAAGATACAACAGAAGCACGGGAGGACCAGGAACGTCATAAAGGACGAAACAGCAATCATCCAGGGCAGTTTGAAGGGCACTGCCAGCTATGCTCTTACCAAACAAGAGAAGGAGATCTTTTTTGAAGCCCTATTCGGTATCAAGGTTCCGTCCGGTTTCTCGTCGAATATAAAGGGAATAGTAAATATGAAGGAGAAAAAATTCCAGAACCTAAAGTCCCATGAGCTGCCACGTGCTTATGACACAATTGCTTCCGGTTGCATTGAGGGGACTTCTACCATAAAATGTTCGACTAGCCATTGTGAAGATATGTGCATTCCTCAACGCAATATCTCGGAAGGTAATGGATCCGAAACTTTGTCGGGATTACGGGAAGATGTGGTCGAATGTCTTGTCAGCTTCGAGTTGTTGTTCCCACCATCCTTCTTCAATATTATGACGCACCTCCTCGTTCACCTAGTTGAAGAGATTAGAATTCTCGGTCCTGTATTTCTACACAATATGTTCCCCTTCGAGAGGTTCATGAGAGTATTAAAGAAATATGTTCATAACCGAGCTAGGCCGGAAGGAAGTATCTCAAAGGGCTACGGAACTGAGGAGGTCATTGAGTTTTGTGTTGACTTTCTTCACGACCTTAAGCCGATTGGTGTTCCTGAATCTCGGTATGAGGGGAGGCTGACTGGAAAAGGCACACTAGGAAGGAAAGCAACGATGTGCAGGGACATGATTTCTTTCAATCATGCACACTACACAGTTCTATACAATTCCAGCTTGGTGGCTCCGTACATCGAGAAACATAAGAATATTTTACGAGAAATAAACCCGGGCAAGCCCGATTCATTGATTACACGTCAACACATGAATACCTTCTTCAAACACATTGGTTGCAAAGACATCTCATGAGTGACACCACTGTTGTAGAGCAGCTGTACTTGTTGGCCAGGTTACCATCTTCAAACATATGTACATTCCAAGGGTACGAGATAAATGAGAATACATTTTACACGATCGACCAAGATAAAAAGAGCACCAACCAAAACGAGTGGTGTCAGCTTCGATGCAAAAGACGAGAATGGGCGGACCACCACATATTATGGATACATAGAGGAGATATGGGAACTTGACTATGGACCCACTTTTAAGGTCCCTTTGTTTCGGTGCAAATGGGTGAAGCTCGGAGGTGTACGGTGTAGACGATAAGTACAGTATGACAACAGTGGATCCCAACAATCTTGCGTACATGGACGAGCCATTCGTCCTAGCCAACGAGGTGGCTCAAGTTTTCTACGTGAAGGACATGTCTAGCAAATCGAGAAAAAGAAATCAACAAAAGAATACATGAACCGAGGAGCCAAAGCGCCACATAGTTCTTTCGGGGAAAAGAACCATCGTGGGAGTGGATGACAAGACAGGCATGTCAGAAGATTATAATAAGTTTAAAGAAATTCCGCCCTTCACGGTGAAAATTGACCCAAGCATCTTGCTAAATGATGAAGATTCCCCATGGCTACGGCGTGAAGATCACAACGGTAGATGGCGATGTAATAATGTATTCTTCATATATAGTTCCCAAGACAATTTCTACATTTATGTAATAATGAGAACCCTTTCCCCAACAACTATTAGAGGAGATGGAGTCTTTCACGGGCTTGCGAGGGAAATTTTCCGAGGAGCGGCTTCCGAAGATGCGTAGGGCGTGTGCACCAACGACATCTTCGAGAAGCTGCGCCACGGGAGATTTCCCAACCCTTTACTTCATCCATGGGAATGAAACTGTGCTTGGCTTGTTGATGCTGCTGGCAAGGCGTATCGATGCTCCTTTTATAGGCAAGGCACCGCTTCTACTTTGTCTTGTTCCTTCGACGGGCGTCGTGCGCTACATGCTTTATCTCATCGAGCGGTGCGTCGGCCCACGCGTCCTTATCCTGCCGACAGCTTTAGTTCCGGTTGAACCCACCAACCGTGACTAAAGGTTACCGACACATCCTTATCCTGCCGACAGCTTTAGTCCCGGTTGCACCCACCGGCCCGTGACAAAAGGTTACCCGCACGTCAGCCCCCCAGATAAGGCCCTCCTAGATAAGCCTCCCCCAGTTAAGGCCCCCTATCTTTTGTCCCGGTTTGAGCCTCCACCCGAGATGAAAGTTTCGCGCGCCACTGCGTTCCCGCCTATTTTCTTCCCGTGTTCCCGCCTCCGTCTTCCCGCCATTTTTCCACTATATATATGTAGGCTTGGCCTCCATTTACATATCACATCTAGACTCATATCTGCAAACCTCATCACTCTCCCCCATGGCTTCCATCGTATGTCTAACACCCCGGGAGGCGGAGGCGCTTTGCGCCTCGAACTACCCCTGCCCGCCGGGCTACCGCGTCCCGACCGGCTGGTTGCTGAGCGTCGGAGGCGTACCGGTCCCTCCTATCCCTCTAGGTGTGCCACGCGAGATGGCCATCACGAACCACTACTATTTTGAGCTCACGCCTGAGCAGCGGAGGAATCCCAAGTGGCATCCCGACTACAGCCCGACTTGGGACAGCTTCTTCATCAATCGGCGTGAGAGGGCGGTTGCCAGGTACGAGGAGGACGGCCCGCCTCCTTCGAACTTCAACGAGGCCGGCCGTCGGCTGTGGTGGCGCGGCCGGACTCTCCAGAGCGTCATGGCCTACCGTGGTCCCCGCCTGCGATACCCTCAATCCCAGCCCACGCGTGCTCACCCGCCGAGGTTCGACAACCGCGACCCCGATGCTAGCGACGATGACGTCGGCGACTATGATGACTACAGTGGCAACTATTATAGGGCTAGGCACGACTATGACTGAATGACTCCAACATTCGAATCTGGCCATGTATCTTAATTTTTAGTTGAGCTCTGTACTTTAATTCCAGTTCAATCGTAATAAAATTTCGTAACAACCACTTTATTGAACAAAAACAACCGACAACGACTTTATAAACTAAATTTAAACTAATAGAACCAACAACGACTTTATTGAAATTACAATAAAATAGATAAATGACTAGTCTAGTCTCTACTCGTCGTCGGAGGTTGTCTCCGTCCAAATGTCATCCCACCAAGGGTCGTTTTCGGTCCAAGTTGTATTCGGGTTCTCGAGCTCGAACTCGGCGATGGCCCGACGGTGGCGCCTGTTGGACCTGCGTTGTGTCCTGATGTCAGCGAAGAACGCGTCGGTGTTGTCGACGTCGTTGGGGAACTGCGCCCTCCACTGGCGCATCAACTGCTCGTCCTGCTCGGCGATGGCGATCCTGCGCTGCACCTAGCGGTGCCGGCGACGGTCCTCGTCGTCGACGAGGCACGGCGCTGGCGCGAGGAACTCTGCCTCCTCTAGCGATTCAACATCCGGGAAGTTCATGTCGCGCCGTGGCCACCGAAAGCGCCACGCCGCCGCGTCGTAAGCGCGCGCCGCCAGCTCCGGCGTGTTGTACGTGCTGAGGGTGAGGCGGAAGCCACCGGCACGTATCTCGGCGTAGAACCTACCGCTCGAACGCACTCGAACGCCACAGAAACCGGACGACCCTCAACGACGTGGAGGCATCCCGGAGATGAATGAGCGGAGGCGGTGGCGACGTGTGGTTGCGCTCGCACGCGTCGCTCTATATAGCGCACGGGGGGCATGGCACGTGTAAGCCACGGCTACACGTCGCACGCCGGCAGCGACGGGGCGAGGAACGTGGAAGCGGCGGCGACACGTGGCACGGGGAAGCGACACGTGTGGCAGGCCGGCGGTGCGCAGTAGAAAAGAAACAGAAACGGATCAAAGTTAAACGGAGCGGGGAAACCTTAGTCGGTGTCACTCCGCATATCATTAGGGGTGAACCATACACGACTATCAACGTTTGATATGATGCGAGATGCAAATAGGTATATGGATGTCATATTCATGTTCATTGGATTTTTCTGATCAATTTTCATATGTAAAACATTTCTATTTGAGTTACCATTCAAAAGTTATTAAAATAATAGGTTTTATTAATTTAAAATAGATAAACAGAAAAGGGACTGAGGGAAAAGGAGACTGATCCGTGTCCAACGGCTCCAGGCCGTTGGATTCAAACGGCCGGAGCCGTTGGATGCAGTTCCCACGGATCAGCCCCCAACTCCTTTTGTCGCGGGTGGTTAGTCGACCCGCGACAAAAGGCCCGCGACAAAAGGGGGGCCTTTTGTCGCGGGCCGTGGCACAACCCGCGACAAAAGGGGGCATGGTATAAAAGCTCTGCGCGTCGCGGGCCAAGCGACGACCCGCGACGACTGGAGGCCAACCCTAATTCTCAGACGCCGCCAGGCTGCCGGATTGCGCCGCCGCCGCCGCCGACGCCGCCGCGCCTCGAGCCTCTCCTCTACCGCCAGCGCCTCGAGCTCCGGCGCCGCCACCGCCGACGCGCCTGCCTCCTCCCCATTTTCCCCACCACGCTCGCGCCCTCCCCCAGACCGCCGAATTTACTCGCCGGAGCCCCGCAGACCCGCCGCCGTTCGAACTCGAATTCGACGCCGCCGGTGAGCCTCGCCGCCTATTTTTGGCACCCTCTTACTCCCCTCTCTCGTGCGCACCCCCTGACCCCCTCCCCTCACTCTCTAGCGCAGCAGAGCGTCATCCCCATCCACAACCGCGCCGCCCGCCGCCGCCCGCCCTCGTCGTTCCCGCACGCGCACGAGGACGCCGACCCCACCATCGAACCCGCCGCGTCGCGCCGAACTCGGAGGACCACCTCGCCGTCGCCAAGGAGCACCCCCGGCTCGCCGCCGTTCGCCGCCGGTGCGCAGAGCCGCCGCACCACCATTTTCGCCGCCACATCAGCGCCACGTTGCCGCCACGTGAGCATTCCCTTTTCATTTTTTTCCCATCTCTGCAATTAAATCTGGCCATCCATGTTAGTTAGATCCAACGGATAAAGAGGCTGATCCGCGCGAAGTGGTATCGACCAATAGTAGAGCGCCAAGTGTCAGGGACACACCCTAGTTTGCGTTAATCTACGTTTCGACGAGTCAGCGCTTTGCAAAAATCATAACCAGAGCTCTGCTTGTCCAAAAATCACAAACTTTATCTTTGTTGAAATCCTAAAAATATAAGGAACATTATGGAGCTATAAAATGTGACCTTACAGAAATTTGAAAAATCATTCATTTTTAAATGCCTAATCCAAGTACTATACCCGTAAAATGAGATCTACACATTCATTTGCAAACACACATTGCCGACACCCCTCTCCCTCTCGCAAACACGCGTCGCTGACACCCTCTCCCTCTCGCAAACACGCGTCACCGACACCCTCTCCCTCTCGCAAACACGCGTCGCCGACATCCTCTCCCTCTCGCAAACACGCGTCGGCGACACCCTCTCCCTCTCGCAAACACGCGTCGGTGACACCCTCTCCCTCTCACAAACACGCATCGCCGACACCCTCTCCCTCTTGCAAACACGCGTCGACGACACCCTCTCCCTCTCGCAAACACGCGTCGCTGACACCCTCTCCCTCTCGCAAACACGCGTTGCCGACACCCTCTCCCTCTCGCAAACACGTGACCATTGGTTAGTGTTTGATTAGGGTTAGGGTTTGGTTAGGGTTAGAACATGTACTTATCGATTTAATTTTTTGCAGAAACAATGGATCCATTCGAAATCCATCGAGACTTGGAACAGGAAGACCTTTTCGAGGACATAATCCGCGATGGTCCAGAAGACCGCGGCTCCGGTGATGGAGAAGACCGCGGCTCCGGTGATGGAGAAGCCCGCGGCTCCGGTGATGGAGAAGCCGACGGCTCCGGTGATGGAGAAGCCGACGGCTCCGGTCATGACGAGGTATACGATCACTAGAGGCATTAATGGAATTCTATATGTACATATGTATATAAATTAATTAATTTTTATTCTCTTAGGCCTCCGAAGATAAGTTGGAGAAACGAGGCCCGGCAAAGAAGTTGAGCAAAAAAGACCATTTCACAATTGAAGCTATATCACCGGAAGGCCAACCGGTGGCACCCAAAGCTGTCAGAACGACATTTAAAAATCAGTGCGGAGTTCTGGTTAGGGATTGTCTCCCGGTCACTATTAGAGAATGGAACAAGACCAAGAATGTGTCCGAAAGTCAGGTTGCCGATAGGTACAAAGACACACTTTTTGACGACCTCATGGCACATTTCACTTTGCCAGCTTTGGGATCGGAGTCTGAGATGGATAAGCAGAGGGCGCTAGTGAAGAAATGGGCTCTTAAGAAGATGGGGAAACTTTTCCGGGCGTATAAGAACCGGTTATAGGCAACTTATAAGGCCGAGAAGAAGCCTCCAGTATTCGAAAACTATCTAGCGAAGCAGGAGCATAACTGGGAAGAATTTGTGAAGTACAAAGAATCAGAGGAGGCTGTGAAACTGTCAAAGAAAAACAAGAAGAATGCAAGTGGAAAGAAATATCACCATCATACGGGGCGAGGGGGCTACGAAGTAGCCATGCCTAAGTGGGATGCACAAGAGGCTGAGATGGAGTGGAATGGGATCACTCCAGAACCCATCCGAGAAGGATAGGACATTAGGGCTCGAAATTGGTTCCTTGGGCATGGCTGTGAGTATGACATGAAGATAGGGAACCTTGTTGAAAGTGACAGCAAGGTTATGGTACCCAGGGAAAAATGGATTCAAGTGACGGCAGATATTAAGGCGGGAAAACTAAAGTTTGCTCCCGGTAGAGAGAAAGACTTGCTGACGCTTGTCCTCGGTAATCCTGAGAAGGGAGGACGAACAAGAGGCTTCGGCCCTAGTGTTCTGTGGTCGCTTGGGTTTCCGGACGACGCGGAGACTTATAGAAGCCGAGCGAGAGCAAAAAAACGCGAGCTGGAGGTGCAGAATGACCGGATGGCCGAGTTCCAACGTCAACTTGACCAGCAGCGCGGGAGATTCAGCAGCAGCGGCGGGAGATAAATGAACTAAAAGGACAGCGCCAGCCGGATAATACCGCCGGCATATCTCGGCGGCGAGACAGCGGCGTGGCCAACTCGGAGGCCCCGCCTTTACGGATGATAGATGGCGGTCCGGCGACCCAGTGGATGGAATCAAGGAGCAAACACCTTGTGATCTCCATGAGGTGTTCAGGAACTTATCTGTTAAGGTGGCGGTCGGCTATGTCTTACCTGCATTTGGAGCTGAAGGTGAGCCGGCAACATGGCATGGCAATGAGATTCCAGCTGGCTATGCTCGTGTCGGGGTGGATTCAGTTGTACCGTCGTGGGAGACATTGTAGCTCGTAATCCCTGGAGGTGATGGTCAGGATACACTCGGAGACGTACTGGGAGAAATCATTCTTTGGGAAAAGAAAAACATCAAGCTTCCAGGTTGGGTAGCCCCTAGTACTAGTCGTCCCAGGTCACCATCACCTCCTCCAAGTGATCGCAGGCCACCATCACCTCCTCCGACTGATCACATGTCGCCACCATCAACCCATGGGTACGACCACGACATCCGTAGTCCATCTCCATCTCCAGCGCCGCCGCCTGCGCCCACTAAGACTCGGAATGCACCCAGCCGGAAGCGTTTCAAGAGTCCTGTCCGCACGAGGTCGCCCCTCCCAACAGTACCAAAGGTTCCTCCACCCCCTCCTTATGATCGTACTAAAGAGGAAAATGAGGCCATTGTAAAGAAACACGTGCATGAACAGCTTCATAAGGAAAAACCTCCAGCGCCAGCGCCATACACCGAGAAGCAAAAAGGATATGCTCTTGATTTTCTGACCACACCATCGCAATATGACTTACACGAGAAGAAGGATGACTATACACGCAAACTTGCGAGGGTAATTGAGGACAAGGGCACTGCTAAGAAGAAGGATAGTGCTAGCACGAGCAAATCATCAGCTAGAAGTGTAGCCGGGAAGAAATCAAGTTCAACAAGTGCACCCCTCAAGGCCAAGCAAGCAGCGACAACGGGTAGAAAAAGAAAGGAAGTTCCCTAGCTTGGAGAACAGGCCAAACAATCGATCCCACCACTTAAAGTGTTAGATGTTCCCTCGTTGTACAAGGAACATGGTGATTTCGATATGGAAGCAGCTGCGGCCCTAGCGGATCAAGTTGGCTGTACCGTGGAGGAATTGCTGAGTGCCCGTGATGCAGTACTACCCATTGCTGATATAACTCCTAAATTTGTCTACGGGGCCGACTTGGTCAGCAAAGAGCAGCTGCATAAACTGCCAACGCATATGCGGAATTTGCATCAGTGGTACCTTGATGCGTGCAAGGAGAACACAAGTTACATCTTGGCGGATATCCCAGAAGATTATTACTTCCGAAAGGAGGAGATCCATATTCATATGAATGAACTCTGGCAGTTATTCAATTTAGACGCCCTCGACAAATCTCTCATGAGTTGCTACTGCTTGTAAGTTGTTAACTACATATAAGTTCATGTTCATTCAGTTGTTCCTGTTCATTGCATATACTCATTATATCTTATGTGTTCTCTTATGCAGACTGAAGATCATTGAATGCAGAAGTAATAAGATGTTCAATGTTGGGTTTGTTGACCCAGATAAAGTACATCATGACACGGTCAAGAATAAAGTCCAAGAAACGGGGGCAAACCTACTAAGGTTTATAGGGGAGCAAAGCTTCTGTGATTCAATACTGTTTCCTTACAACTACATGTGAGAGTCTTACTGATCTGTTGTGCACATTCAATTTTTCTTACTCGATGTTATGTGTAATTCATGACGTATATATATATATAAACATGTGCAGTTTTCACTGGATTCTGCTAAACATTCAAGTTGATAAGGGAATAGTTGAAGTAAGGGACCCATTGAGTAGAGGCCTGGACGGGTTCCGCGACTTGCAGAAGATTCTCCAGACGTAATTTCAATCATTGCCGCACTATATCTTTCGTGAGATATCAATTAATTATCCACTCATTCAATCATTCTTTTGCCTGGCAGGTGTTGGAGAGCTTTGAAGAAGAATATTGCGGGTAACTTCACAGAGAAGCTAACATTTACTCTTGTACCGTGCGCCCAGCAGCCACAGGGGACGAATCTATGTGGATACTACGTTTGCGAGTCCATTCGCATGTTAACCACTGAGAAGCACAATGATAATAGATTCAACGTAAGCAATAACATTCACAACTTTAATTTATTATCGTCAGTATTTCGTTATCAAGATTGATATAGTCATATTCATCTCATTTTCCTATATAGGTCGACTTCATGCGGGAGAAGCTCCAACCACACGAGCACATACTAGGAATTACGGAGGAATTGGCGGGACTTCTAATGAAAGAAGTAATAGACGACAACGGCTTGTTTAGTCCAAATAGGCGCAACAAATGATCCCCATGTATTAGTTCGAATAGACGACGGGCTTTAGTCCCGGTGGTAGTGAGCTCCATGTATATGTGTAAGGGGAATCTACGAAGTTTTGCTCCCAATATTTGTTTGCTCGAACTATATATAATGAATAAACGTGTACAACTTGTAGTAGCGTACAAATATATGCAACTTTTATTTTAAAATGAAAAAATGAAAGAAAAGGGGGGCGGTGGGGGGGGGGGGGGGGGTTGCTGCACACCTCAAACCCTAAAGCGACAGCGTTCGCGCGCGCCACGTAGAGGTCCTTTTGTCGCGGGTGGTAATACCACCCGCGACAAAAGGGTGTGCCCCTGGGGCATCCCGCGCCTGCCACGTGGTGGACCATATGTCGCGGGTGGTAAGCGACCCGCGACAAAAGGGTGGACCTTTTGTCGCGCCTTCGTTCTCGCGGCTGGCCGCCCGCGACAAAAGGCCCTTACGGCCCGCGACAAAAGGGTTGTTTTCCACTAGTGAAAGGTGGAGGTTTATGCTAGCTCTTTTTTTCTTCATGTGCACAAGAGGTGTTTGATGAAATGTTTGTGAGGGATGCCACTTGATTTTATTTGATAAGATTTCTCCTCTTTTTGATCCTAAAAGGTTAGCAACTATTTTCTCGTATACATAGTCCGTACAATACTAATTTTAGCAAGGTGATTGCATCTGATACATAATTGTACTTATGATGCAGATGAGTCATCCATGGATGTACGGTAACCGATGTGCTCCCGCTTTCAGAGAGGGCGTGAATTCTTTCCTGCTTGTGGCCGAGGCCAACAAGTCGAAGCAAGGTTTTATGTGCTGTCCATGTCTAAAATGTAAGAATGAGAAGGATTACTCTTGCTCAAGAGACATTAAGAGCCACCTGCTTCGGTTCGGATTCATGTCCAGCTATAATGTTTGGACCAAGCACGGAGAAGAAGGGGTTGTGATGGAAGACGGCGACGAAGAAGAAGATAACGATGACAAGTACCGATCTATGTTTTCTGAATGCGATGATACCGCAATGGAAGACAATGAAGAAGAAGGAGGTGAAGAACGGGCACCAGATGATCATGTTGATGATGATCTTCGTCGAGCCATTTCTGATGCAAGGAGAGACTGTGGCACAGATAAGGAGAGGTTGTAGTTCGACAAGATGTTAGAGGACCACCACAAATTATTGTACCCAGGTTGTGAAGATGGGCAGAGAAAGCTGGGTAGCGTATTGGAATTGCTGAAATGGAAGGCAGAGGCCGGTGTGACTGACTCGGGATTTGAAAAATTGCTGATAATATTGAAGAAGCTGCTTCCAAGAAATAACGAATTTCCCGTCAGTACGTATGAAGCAAAGAAGCTTGTCTGCCCTCTAGGATTAGATGTGCAGAAGATACATGCATGCATTAATGACTGTATCCTCTACCGCGGTGAGAAGTACGAGAATTTGAACAAATGCCCGATATGCGGTGCATTGCGGTATAAGATCAGAAGAGATGACCCTGGTGATGTTGAGGGCGAGCCACCCAGGAAGAGGGTTCCTGCGAAGGTGATGTGGTATGCTCCCATAATACCACGGTTGAAACATTTGTTCAGAAACAAAGAGCATGCCAAGTTGTTGCGATGGCACATGGAAGAACGTAAGAAAGACGCGATGTTGAGGCACCCCGCTGATGGTCGGTAGTGGAGAAACATCGGGAGAGAGTTCCCGGATTTTGCAGGTGAGGCAAGGAACTTATGGTTTGGTCTAAGTACAGATGGTATGAATCCTTTTTGGGAGCAGAGCTGCAGTCACAGCACCTGGCCCATGACTCTATGTATCTACAACCTTCCTCCTTGGTTGTGCATGAAGTGGAAGTTCATTATGATGCCAGTGCTTATTCAAGGCCCAAAGCAACCCGGCAACGACATTGATGTGTACCTAAGGCCATTAGTTGATGAACTTTTGGAGTTGTGGGCCGAACCAGGTGTACGTGTGTGGGATGAGCACACCGAGCAAGAATTTGACCTACGAGCGTTGCTATTCGTAACCATCAATGATTGGCCTGCTCTTAGTAACATTTCAGGACAGACGAACAAGGGATACAATGCATGCACACAATGTTTAGATGAGACTGAAAGTAAATATTTGGGAAAAAGTAGGAAAAATGTGTACCCATACAATCGTCGTTTCCTTCCGCGCAAGCATGCCTTAAGGAAAAAAGGCAAGCATTTCAATGGCGAGGCAGAACAACGTCCGAAGCCTGTCCCCCGTAGTGGTGCTGATGTATTTGACATGGTCAAGGATTTAAATTTTATCTTTGGAAACGGTCCAGGCAGTCGACCTGTTCCAAAAGACGCTGACGGACACGCGCCCATGTGGAAGAAGAAATCTATTTTTTGGGAGCTAGAATATTGGAAAGTCCTGGAAGTACGCTCTGCAATCGACGTGATGCACCTGACGAAGAATCTTTGTGTGAATATTCTAGGTTTTCTGGGCGTGTATGGGAAGACAAAAGATACAACAGAAGCACGGGAGGACCAGGAACATCATAAAGGACGAGACGGCAATCATCCAGGGAAGTTTGAAGGGCCTGCCAGCTACGCTCTTACGAAACAAGAGAAGAAAATATTTTTTGAAGCCCTATTCAGTATCAAGGTTCCGTCTGGTTTCTCGTCGAATATAAAAGGAATAGTAAATATCAAGGAGAAAAAATTCCAGAACCTAAAGTCCCATGACTGCCACGTGCTTATGACACAATTGCTTCCGGTTGCATTGAGGGGACTTCTACCAGAAAATGTTCGACTAGCCATTGTGAAGATATGTGCATTCCTCGACGCAATTTCTCAGAAGGTAATGGATCCAGAAACTTTGTCAGGGTTACAGGTTGATGTGGTTGAACGTCTTGTCAGCTTCGAGTTGTTGTTCCCACCATCCATCTTCAATATTATGACGCACCTCCTCGTTCACCTAGTTGAAGAGATTAGAATTCTTGGTCCTGTATTTCTACACAATATGTTCCCCTTCGAGAGGTTCATGGGAGTCTTAAAGAAATATGTTCATAACCGTGCTAGGCCGGAAGGAAGTATCTCAAAGGGCTACGGAACTGAGGAGGTCATTGAGTTTCGTGTTGACTTTCTTCCTGACCTTAAGCCGATTGGTGTTCCTGAATCTCGGTATGAGGGGAGGCTAACCGGAAAAGGCACACTAGGAAGGAAAGCAACGGTGTGCATGGACAAGATTTCTTTCAATCAAGCACACTACACAGTTCTATACAATTCCAGCTTGGTGGCTCCGTACATCGAGAAACACAAGAATGTTTTACGAGAAATAAACCCGGGCAAGCCCGAGTCCTTGATTACACGTCAACACATGAATACCTTCGGCAGTTGGTTGCAAAGACATCTCATGAGTGACACCACTGTTGGAGAGCAACTGTACTTGTTGGCCAGGTTACCATCTTCAAACATATGTACATTCCAAGGGTATGAGATAAATGAGAATACATTTTACACAATCGCCCAAGATAAAAAGAGCACCAACCAAAACAGTGGTGTCCGCTTCGATATAAAAGACGAGAATGGGCAGACCACCAAATATTATGGGTAGATAGAGGAGATATGGGAACTTGACTATGGACCCACTTTTAAGGTCCCTTTGTTTCGGTGCAAATGGGTGAAGCTCAGCGGTGTACAGGTAGACGATAAGTACGGTATGACAACAGTGGATCTCAACAATCTTGCGTACATGGACGAGCCATTCGTCCTAGCCAACGAGGTGGCTCAAGTTTTCTACGTGAAGGACATGTCTAGCAAATCGAGAAAAAGAAATCAACAAAAGAATACATCAACCGAGGAGCCAAAGCGCCACATAGTTCTTTCGGGGAAAAGAAACATCGTGGGACTGGATGACAAGACAGACATGTCAGAAGATTATAATAAGTTTAAAGAAATTCCGCCCTTCACGGTGAAAATTGACCCAAGCATCTTGCTAAATGATGAAGATTCTCCATGGCTACGGCGTAGAAGATCACAGCACTAGATGGCGATATAATAATGTATTCTTCATATATAGTTCCCAAGACAATCTCTACATTTATGTAATAATGAGGACCCTTTCCCCAACACTGTTAGAGGAGATGGAGTCTTTCACGGGCTTGCAGGGAAATTTTTCTGAGGCGCAACTTCCGAAGATGCCGTAGGGCGTGTGCACCAACGACATCTTCGAGAAGCTGTGCCACGGGAGATTTCCCAACCCTTTCCTACATCCATGGGGATGAAACTCTCCCTACCGGCTAGGTTGGCTTGTTGATCTGCTTGCCAAGGCGCATCGATGCTCCTTTTATAGGCAAGGCGCCGCTTCTGCTTTGTCTTGTTCCTTCGACATGGCGTCGTGCGCTACATGCTTTATCTCATCGAGCAGTGCGTCCACCCACGCGTCCTTATCCTGCCGACAGCTTTAGTCCCGGTTGCACCCACCAACCGTGACTAAAGGTTACCGACACGTCCTTATCCTGCCGACAGCTTTAGTCCCGGTTGTACCCACCAGCCGGGACTAATGGTTGCCCGCACGTCAGCCACCCCCCAGATAAGGCCCTCCTAGATAAGCCTCCCCCAGATAAGGCCCCCTATCTTTTGTCCCGGTTTGAGCCCCTACCCGGGATGAAAGTTTCCCGTGCCACTGCGTTCCCGCCTATTTTCTTCCCGCGCTTTCCACCGCTTCCCGCCTCCGTCTTCCCGCCATTTTTTCACTATATATATGTAGGCTTGGCCTCCATTTACATATCACATCTAGACTCATATCTGCAAACCTCATCACTCTCTCCCATGGCTTCCATCGTATCTCTAACACCCCGGGAGGCGGAGGCGCTTTGCGCCTCGAACTACCCCTGCCCGCCGGGCTATCGCATCCTGACCGGCTGGTTGCTGAGCGTCGGAGGCGTACCGGTCCCTCCTATCCCTCTAGGTGTGGCACGCGAGATGGTCATCACGAACCACTACTACTTCGAGCTCACGCCAAGGCAGCGGAGGAATCCCCAGTGGCATCCCGACTATAGCCCGACTTGGGACAGCTTCTTCATCAATCGGCGTGAGAGGGCGCTTGCCAGGTACGAGGAGGACGGCCCGCCTCCTTCGAACTTCAACGAGGACGGCCGTCAGCTGTGGTGGCGCGGCCGGACTCTCCAGAGCGTCATGGCCTACCGTGGCCCCCGCCTGCGCTACCCTCAGTCCCAGCCCACGCGTGCTCACCCGCCGAGGTTCGACAACCGCGACCCCGATGCTAGCGACGATGACGTCGGCGACTACGATGACTACAGTGGCGACGTTTATAGGGTTAGGCACGACTATGACTGAATGGCTCCAACATTCGAATCTGGCCATGTATCTTATTTTTCAGTTCAATCGTAATAAAATTTCATAACAACGACTTTATTGAACTAAAACAACCGACAACGACTTTATAAACTAAATTTAAACTAAAACAACCGACAACGACTTTATTGAAATTACAATTAAAATAGATAAACGACTAGTCTAGTCTCTACTCGTCGTCGGAGGTTGTCTCCGTCCAAATGTCATCCCACCGAGGGTCGTTTTCGGCCCAAGTTGTATTCGGGTTGTCGAGCTCGAACTCGGCGACGGTCCGACGGTGGCACCTGTTGGACCGGCGTTGTGCCCTGAGGTCAGCGAAGAACGCGTCGGTGTTGTCGACGTCCTTGGGGAACTGTGCCCTCCACTGGCGCTTCAACTGCTCGTCGTGCTCGGCGATGGCGATCCTGCGCTGCACCTGGCGGTGCCGGCGACGGTCCTCATCGTCGACGAGGCATGGCGCTGGCGCGAGGAACTCCGCCTCCTCTAGCGATTCAACATCCGGGAAGTTCATGTCGCGCTGTGGCCGCCGAAATCGCCACGCCGCCGCGTCGTAAGCGCGCGCCGCCAGCTCCGGCGTGTTGTACGTGCCGAGGGTGAGGCGGAAGCCACCGGCGCGTATCTCGGCGTAGAACCTACCGCTCGGACGCGCTCGGACGCCACGGAAACCGGACGACCCGCGACGGCACGGCGGCATCCCGGAGATGAATGAGCGGAGGCGGCGGCGACGTGTGGTTGCGCGCGCACGCGGCGCTCTATATAGCGCACGCGGGGCATGGCACGTGTAAGCCACGGCAACACGTCGCACGACGGCGACGGCGGGGCGAGGCACGTGGAAGCGGTGGCGACACGTGGCACGGGGAAACCTTACGTGTGGCACGGCGGCGGTGCACAGTACAAAAGAAACATAAACATATCAAAGTTAGTCGGTGTCCGAAATACTCCGCATATCATTAGGGGTAAAACATACATGACTATCAACGTTTGATATGATGCGAGATACAAATAGGTATATGGATGTCATATTCATGTTCATTGGATTTTTCTGATCAATTTTCATATATAAAATATTTCTATTTGAGTTACCATTTAAAAGTTATTAAAATAATAGTTTTTATTTATTTAAAACAAAAAAGGGGTCTGAGGGAAATATCAGAAATGGGGCTGATCCGCGTCCAACGGCTCCAGGCCGTTGGATTCAACCGGCCGGAGCCGTTGGATGAGCTTGCCGTGGATCTTCCCCAACCCCCTTTTGTCGCGGGTCGTGCCACCACCCGCGATAAAAGGTCCCCCCTTTTATCGCGGGTGGTGGCACGACCCGCGATAAAAGGGGGGCCTTTTGTCGCGGGCCGTGCCACCACCCGCGACAAAATGTGGGTATGTATAAAACCTCCGCGTCGCGGGCGGAGCCAGCACCCGCGACACCGGAGGCCAACCCTAGCGATTTGAGCGCCGCCAGGCTGCCGAAAATTCGACCCGCGCCGCCGGCCGTCTTCCTCGCCTCCGGCCGCCGCCCCCGCCACCTCTGCACCGCCCTCTGCGCTGCCGCCACCTCTGCGCCGCCCTCTGCGCCACCTCTGCGTCGCCCTGCGGCACCTCTTGCAGCCGCCACCTCTGCAGGTAGTCTGTACCGCACGGCCGGCGGCGCCGGCCGGCCCGGCCCTTTTTTTTCATTTATTTTTTTGTTAATTAATTAGTTTATTTAGTTAGTATTTAGTTTAATTATTTTGTATTTAGTTCAATTATTTTGTATTTAGTTAGTTTAAGTTTATTGTAAGTATTTTGTATTTAGTTAATTTCAGTTTTTTTTAAGTTTTTTGTAAGTATTTTGTATTTAGTTAGTTTTTGTTAGTTATTTAGTTTTAATTTAGTATTTAGTTAATTAGCGTGAAACACGAACCCGACGCCGACACCGGACCTCTCCCTCTCGCAAACACGAACCCGACGCCGACACCGGCCCTCTCCCTCTCACGCCCTCTTCTCCCTGCTCCACGCCGCCTTCCCCTCCTCTCCCTAGCCTCTCCCTCTCGCCGACACCAGTCGCCGACACCCTCACGCGCCCTCTCCCTCTCGCGAACACCCTCTCGCAAACACCCCTCTTCTCTCCCTCTCGCGAACACCCCCGACGCCGCAACTTCCCTCACCTCTACCTCTGAAACGCCGCAACTTCCCTCTCCTCTCCCTCTCGCAAACACCAGTCGCCGACACCCTCACGCGCCCTCTCCCTCTCGCGAACACCTTCTCGCAAACACCAGTCGCCGACACCCTCACGCGCCCTCTCCCTCTCGCGAACACCCTCTCGCAAACACCAGTCGCCGACACCCTCACGCGCCCTCTCCCTCTCGCGAACACCCTCTCGCAAACACCCCTCTTCTCTCCCTCTCGCTAACACCCCCGATGCCGCAACTTCCCTCTCCTCTACCTCTGAAATGCCGCAACTTCCCTCTCCTCTCCCTCTCGCAAACACCTGTCGCCGACACCCTCACGCGCCCTCTCCCTCTCGCGAACACCCTCTCGCAAACACCAGTCGCTGACACCCTCACGCACCCTCTCCTCTCGCGAAAACCCTCTTCCTCACGTGAGCATTGTTGAGATCCTCTACCTCACGCGCCCTCTTCTCCCTGCTCCACGCCGCCTTCCCCTCCTTGAGCCTACCCCATCCGTGGTTAGGGTTAGGGTTTGGTTAGTGTTTGGTTAGCTAGGGTTAGGGTTTGGTTAGGGTTAGAACATGTACTTATCGATTTAATTTTTTGCAGAAACAATGGATCCATTCGAATTCCATCGAGACTTGGAATAGGAAGACCTAGTCGAGGAGATAATCTGTGATGGTCTAGAAGCCGACGGAGAAGACTGCGGCTCCGGTGATGGAGAAGACCGCGGCTCCGGTGATGGAGAAGACCGCGGCCCCGGTGATGGAGAAGACCGCGGCTCCGGTGATGGAGAAGCCGACGGCTCCGGTGATGGAGAAGCCGAGTGCTCCGGTGATGGCGAGGTATACGATCACTAGAGGCATTAATGGAATTCTATATGAACATATGTATATAAATTAATTAATTTTTATTCTCTTAGGCCTCCGAAGATAAGTTGGAGAAACGAGGCCCGGCAAAGAAGTTGACCAAAAAAGACCACTTCACAATTTAAGCTATATCACCTAAAGGCCAACCGGTGGCACCCAAAGCTGTCGCAACGACATTTAAAAATCAGTGCGGAGTTCTGGTTAGGGATCGCATCCCGATCACTATTAGAGAATGGAACAAGACCAAGAAGGTGTCCGAAAGTGAGGTTGCCGATAGGTACAAAGACTCGCTTTTTGATGACCTCATGGCACATTTCACTTTGCCAGAATTGGGATCGGAGACTGAGATGAACAAGCAGAAGGCGCTAGTGAAGAAATGGGCTCTTCAGAAGATGGGGGAACTTTTCCGGGCGTGGAAGAACCGGTTATGGGCAACTTATAAGGACGAGAAGAAGCCTCCAAAATTCGAAGGCTATCTATCGAAGCAGGAGCATAACTGGGAAGAATTTGTGAAGTACAAGAGCTCAGAGGATGATGTGGCACTGTCAAAGAAAAACAAGAAGAATGCAAGCGAAAAGACACATCACCATCATAACGGGCGAGGGGGCTACCAAGTAGCCATGCCTAAGTGGGACGCACAAGAGGCTGAGATGCAGCGGAATGGAATCATTCCAGAACCCATCCGAGAAAACTGGGACTTGAGGGCTCGAAATTGGTTCCTTGCGCATGGCTATGAGTATGACATGAAGACAGGGGACCTTGTTGAAAGTGACAGCAAGGTTAAGATACCTAGGGAAAAATGGCTTAATGTGACGGCAGATATTAAGGCGGGAAAACTGAAGTTTGCTCCCGATAGAGAGAAAGACTTGCTGACGCTTGTTCTCGGTAATCCTGAAAAGGGAGGACGAACAAGAGGCTTCGGCCCTAGTATTCCATGGTCGCTTTGGTTTCCGGACGACGCGGAGACTTATAGAAGCCGAGCGAGAGCAAAACAACGCCAGCTGGAGGTGCAGAATGACCGGATGGCCGAGTTCCAACGCCAACTTGACCACCAGCAGCGGGAGATTCAGCAGCAGCAGCGGCAGATTAATGAACTTAGAGGACATCGCGAGCCAGATAATACCGCCGGCATATCTCAGCGGCGAAGCAGCAGCGTGGCCGACTCGGAGGCCCCGCCTAAATGTATACGGATGATAGATGGCGGTCCTGGCTACCCCGTGGATGGAATCAAGGAGCAAACACCTTGTGATCTCCATGAGGTGTTCAGGAACATATCTCTTAAGGTGGCGGTCGGCTATGTTTTACCTGCAGTAGGACCTGAAGGTGAGCCGGCACTATGGCGTGGCAATGAGATTCCAGCTGGCTATGCTCGTGTCAGGGTGGATTCAATTGTACCGATGTTTGAGTCATTGCAGCTTGAAATCCCGGGAGGTGAAGGTCAGGTTACACTCCAAGACGTACTGGGTGACCTCATTCTTTGGGAGAAGAAAAACATCAGGCTTCCAGGCTGGGTACCCCCTACTAGTCGTCCCAGGTCACCATCACCTCCTCCAAGTGATCGCAGGCCACCATCACCTCCTCCGACTGGTCACATGTCGCCACCATCACCCCATGGGTACGACCACCACATCCCTAGTCCATCTCCACATCCTGCGCCGCCGCCTGCGCCCACTAAGACTCGGCATGCACCCAAGCGGAAGCATTTCAAGAGTCCTATCCGCAAGTTGTCGCCCCTCCCAAAAGTACCAAATGTTCCTCCCCCCCCGTCCTTACGATCTTACTATCGAGGAAAATGAGACCATTGTAAAGAAACACACGCATGGGCAGCTTCATAAGGAAAAACCAGCGCCAGCGACATGCACCGAGAAGCAAAAATCATATGCTCTTGATTTTCTGAACACACCATCGCAATATGACTTACACGAGAAGAAGGATGACTATACACGCACACTTGCGAGGGTAATTGAGAAGAAGGATACTGCTAAGAAGGATTGTGCTAGCACGGGTAAATCATCAACTACAAGTGTAGCCGGGAAGAAATCAAGTTCAACAAGTGCACCCCTCAAAGCCAAGCAAGCGACGACAACAAGCACGAAAAGAAAGAAAGTTCCCCAGCTCGGAGAACAGACCAAACAATCGATCCCACCTCTCAAAGTGTTAGATGTTCCCTCGGTGTACCAGGGACATGGTGGTATCGATATGGAAGAAACCCTAAAGCTAGCGGCTCAAATGGGCTGTACTGTGGAGGAATTGCTGGGTTCCCAAGATGGTGCACTACCCATTGCTGATATAGCTCCTAAATTTGTCTACGGGGCCGACTTGGTCAGCAAAGAGCGGCTGCATCAACTGCCAACGCATATGCGGAATTTGCATCAGTGGTACCTTGATGCGTGCAAGGTGGACCAAAGATACATCGTGGCGAATATCCCAGAAGAATATTACTTCCGAAAGGAGGATCTCCATATTGAGATTTCCGAACTCTGGCAGTTATTCAATTTTGAGGCCCTCGACAAATCTCTCATGAGTTGCTATTGCTTGTAAGTTGTTAACTACATATAAGTTCCTGTTCATTCAGTTGTTCCTGTTCATTGCATATACTCATTATATCTTATGTGCTCTCTTATGCAGACTGAAGATCAGTGAATGCAGAAGTAATAAGATGTTCAATATTGGGTTTGTTGACCCGGATAAAGTACATCATGACACGATAAGGGATAAAGACGAAGAAACGGGGGGAAACCTACTAAGGTTTATAACGGAGCAACATTTATGTGATTCAATACTGTTTCTTTACAACTACAGGTGAGAGTCTTACTGATCTGTTGTACACATTCAATTTTTCTTGCTCAATGTTAAGTGTAATTCATGATGTATATATATATATAAAGATGTGCAGTTTCCACTGGATTCTGCTAGACATTCAAGTTGATAAGGAAATAGTTGAAGTAAGGGACCCATTGAGTAGAGGCCTGGAAGGGTTCCCTGAGTTGCAGAAGTTGCTCCAGAGGTAATTTCAATCATTAATTGCCGCGCTATATCTTTCGTGAGATATCAATTAATTATACACTCATTCAATCATTCTTTTGCCTGGCAGGGTTTGGAGAGTTTTCAAGAAGCGCAATAAGGGTAACTTCGCAGAGAAGCTAACATTTACTCCTGTACCGTGCGCCCAGCAGCCACAGGGGACGAATCTATGTGGATACTACGTTTGCAAGTCCATTCGCATGTTAACCACTGAGAAGCACAACGATAATAGATTCAATGTAAGCAATAACATTCACAACTTTAATTTACTATCGTCAATATTTCGTTATCAAGATTGATATAGTCATATTTATCTCATTTTCCTATATAGGTCGACTTCATGCGGGAGAAGCTCCAACCACAAGAACACCTACTAGGAATTACGGAGGAAGTGGCGGGACTTCTGATGAGAGAAGTAATAGACGACAACGGCTTGTTTAGTCCAAATAGGCGCATCAACTGATCTCCATGTAATAGTTTGAATATACGACGGGCTTTAGTCCTGGTAGTCGTGAGCTCCATGTATATGTACGTAAGGGGAATATTTGTTTGCTCGATCTATATATAATGAATGAACGTGTACAGCGTAGAAACATATGCAAATTTTATTTTAAAATGAAAAAATGAAATAAAAGGGGGCGGTGGCGGGGGGGGGGGGTGCTGCACCCCTCAAACCCTAAAAATAAAAGGGGGCAGCAACTTTCCACACGCGCCACGTGGTGGGCCTTTTGTCGCGGGTTGTATTACCACCCGCGGCAAAAGGGGGTGTCCCCTGCGCGCCCCGCGGCCGCCACGTGGTGGACCTTATGTCGCGGGTGGTAAGCGACCCGCGACAAAAGGTGGACCTTTTGTCGCGCCTCCGTTGTCGCGGCTGGCCGCCCGCGCCAAATGGGTCTTACCGTCCGCGACATTAGACCTGTTTTCCACTAGTGCCAAATTCCTTCCATAAGAGGACCAGAAACACTGTGTCTTGATAAATTAAGCCCCAACATCCAATCAAGGACAAATCAAGACTTGAGGTCTCCAAGCCCACTCCAAGTTGCATTGCACTTTCAATGAATCTTTTGAGATGGCTTAGATGCTGATGTAGAACAAGTCAAATATAGCCAATGGAAAGAAATGATTGGGTATACCTATTTGTCTAGCGTACAAGAGCAAAAAAAAGGTAGGCTGATATGCACTAGATTATGTTTTGTGAATGCTTTTTACTTCTCCGTGTTGATTGCAATATCTTTCACTATTTCCTCTATCGTTAAAATTAGCCACGATTGCATGGTGGAAAGAAAATCGAGCATACAATTTCAGACTTTCCTGCCAGGCCCAAGTTATCATATGTCTTATCTTCTTTCTTTCATTAAAAATATTACATTTTTCTTGCAATTAATGAGGTTACGCTACAGAACATTACTGTATTGTTTTTGATAATTTGCAAATTCAGTTCATGTCTAAGGTACTGGCTGCTTACTACTTGCTATATAACTTTGTCACAGAATGTCACTTTGTTACCGACAGGAAGACTTGCTAAAAGAATGTTATCTGCAACTGCATCTGAAAAAACTGTTGAATGGGAGTAAAACATGGAGTTCCAAAGCAGAGCTGTTGTTCATCAGTCCATGTCTAGTTTCAATATTGCAAAATATCTCTTGTGTCTCGCAAAAAAAAAAACTGTGTTAAGTGAACTCAGCAGCTAGTGGTGTACTCTAGCATAGCATCTAGGCTTAGCGGCGCAGAAAATATTGAAAGTCGAACCAAATCATCCTGCAAGAGTTGAAAAGGCTTGAAAAAGACTGCAGAAAAGGATGGAAATGGCTTGGCTTTGCTCAATGATTCCGTGTGAGATTTTGTCATATTGCTTCTATCATTTCTGTTACAAGTGAGTGATGTTGCAATCATTTTAGATTGACCTTGACTTTTGCACAAATTAATTTCTTGGGCCAAATTCTATCCATAGAGGACTAGAAACAGTGTGTCTTGATAAATTAAGCCCCAACATCCAATCAAGGACAAATCAAGACTTGAGGTCTCCAAGCCCGCTCCTAGTTGCACTGCAATTTCAAAGAATCTTTTGAGTTGGCTTAGATGACGATGTAGAATGAGTCAAATATAGCTAAAAGGAAGAAATGATGGGTATACCTGTTTGCCTGGCTTACACGAGCAAAAAAAGGGTAGGCTGATCGGTATACCTGCTTGTCTAGCGTACAAGGGCAAAAAAAGGTAGACTGATCTGGACTCGATTATGCTGTGTGAATACTTTGTAGATCACTACTGAAAGTCGAACCAAGTCATCCTGCAAGAGTTGAAAAGGTTAGAATAAGACTCCATAAAGGATGGAAATTTCTTGCTTTGCTCAATGTTTTCGTCTGATATTTCATCATATTGCTTCTATCTTTTTTTTACAGGTGAGTGTTGTTGCCATCATTTTAGATTGACCTTGACTTTGGGGGACCATGAGTGTCTGCTAGGATCGGTTGGCTTCTTTTGAGATCTTTAATGGCATTTATTACCAAAAATATGGTGGAGAACCTGGGTACCCACGCACCTGATTTTTCAAAAAATGTGAAAAATGCTATTTAAATGTCTTCGAAAAAATTGAAATAATTCACGCACATATATGTCAAGGTCAATCTTTAATGGCATTTGAGACCTTGATAGGTGCCCGTGCAAATTTGTAAGAAAAAATACGACCATATGTGACCTACACAAAAAAGAGAAAACCGAACTTTGTTATACTGTGAATAGTATACGTTTACTCCTTATATTGTGAACAGTACAATTTGTCATTTTTGTGTAAGTTACAAATTTTTATATTTTTGGTTCAAACTTGACATGCACATACCTGAATACATTCTCTACACACATGATTTATGCCGTATTTTTCTTATTATTTGTAGTATTTGTTTTCGATTTTATTGTTGAAAACGGGTTATGCGCACCCGAGAGCCAAAAATCTGCGTTATTACCTGCTTTATTCGCGGACATGTATTACCAATTTACAAGTTCTCAGTATGTCATAATATGTCGTGATCAGATAGGAGACACGAAGAATATATGCTTTGACTAAAAGCTGACTACGGAGTGCTTACAAAAGGACTGGACACCAGCTTCAGTGGTCATATTGCTGTGCCAATAACAAAATCCTCTGTCTGGAGCAAACTTGCAAGGACTCAGCAGTGTAGGTACCCGGTGACCTGAAAGGTATTTTCATACCTTCTGCCTTATTTCTTATCTTGTTTCTACCTCTCTGACCTTTCGGTTATATATTTTTTCCTTTGTTAATTTTTTACATTATATTAGTATGAAATATGACCTAAGAGGTTCTTGTAATACATGAGAAGCGTCAATTCTAGAATGTCCTTCCACAATTACAAAACAAACAATTGGCATAACTAATGGTTTGTCTTTTTTGGTATTAGCTTTTAACAATACAGACAAATATTTGTGGTCCTGTAAATATGTCCAAATTAACTTTGAAACCTGAAATAATAAAATACACTAGGCAAGATGTATGCACACACATACCTGCACTCTTAAAACAACCATCCATCTTGTGTGATTTACTTTTTCTGCAATACTTTCATTGAACCCATGAAGATTCCTGGTTTCCTCCTTTTCTTCTCATTATTTTTCTAACTGAAAAACTCAAGCAAAGCTATTCTGCAATCTAGGTACTTTAGAAATATATAGCTACAATGTTTGATTTAGCATGGCATGATTGTTTATATTTGAATGTATACTTTTATTTGAACCTGTACCCTTAAAAAACCATCCATTCCTGAGTAATTCTTCAAGTCGTTCGTCAGATATATTAATTGGCATAATCGCCGACTTGGCATAGTTGACACGTAACCTAGTGGCCTGTGCAAATTGCTCAAGCAAGTTCTTCAGCGCCACGAGCTGAACTAGGCAAGCTTGCATAATGACAAGAGTATCATCGGGGTATTGGATAATCGGAAAATCAGCATTAGGGATAGGGAGAGGAGCTTGGAAAATACCAATTTGGAATAAGTGGTTCACCATACATTGCAATAATTCAGCCACACTCACAAAGAGAATGGGTGAAAGAGGATCGCCTTGTCGGACACCACGTCTGCAAGAATTTTTTTCCCTGGGACCCCATTCAATAAAACCGAGGTTGTGCCTGTCGATATAATCATATTCATACAGTGTAGCCATTTATCGTCAAAACCTCGACTAGCCAAAACTTTCAAAATAGCCTGGAGCTCTACTGTGTCAAACGCCTTGGCAAAATCAAGTTTCAATAATCACTTCATTCCCTTATTTGTTGCACTGGTGGAGGTATTCATACGCCCAACCAACACAATATTGGATATTTCTAGTTTTCAGGAACCCATATTGGTTTACATGCACTAGCTCCAAGATCCTTCCTTGCAAACGATTAGCTAGCAGTTTTGTTAAAAGTTTCAGACAAATGTTTAGTAGGGAGATGGGTCTAAAATCATTGGCACTTCAAATGTTGAGCTAAGGTTTTTTTTTTTTTGGAAACGACAAATGTTTTTACACGTATGCATGCACAATACAGATTCTGGCCGTTATGTTTCACTACATGAAAAATGTCATACTGGTAATGCCAAAAAATGATTAACGTCGAATCGTTGCAGGTGGCTAAGGAACTTATGAAGTTTCGCATTTTTGTACTCCTGTTCCCAGTGCTTCTGCTGCTGCTGCAGCCTCGCCTTACCTACTCCACGTTGCATGGAAACGAGACCGATCGCATGGCACTGCTTGATTTCAAGCAAGCCTGTGGTGATCCTCATGGATCTTTGGCCTCCTGGAATGCAAGTATCCACTTCTGCTCTTGGAAAGGTGTCTCATGCAGCCTGAAGCATTCCCAACGCGTCTCTTTGCTCAACCTCACTGATCAAGGCTTGGTGGGCTACATAACCTCTTCTCTTGGAAATCTTACACATCTCCGAGAACTGCACCTGCCAACTAATAGCTTTGGTGGTGAGATCCCAGCTTCCATTGGTCGTCTGCGCCGGCTGAAGGTGCTCTCCTTGAGCAATAACTCACTGCAAGGATGGGTTCCTGCTGAGCTCTCTAATTGTTCCCACCTCCAGATCTTACAGTTGTCCTCCAACCAGCTAAGAGGAGGGATTCCTCGTGACATTGGTTACCTTTTGAAACTTGTGATTCTTGGTCTGTCGGAAAATAACCTTGCTGGAACAATTCCACTTTCAGTTGGTAACATTACAGCTCTCCGTGTAGTTTCTCTTTCGGGGAACTACCTTCAGGGGAGTATCCCTGAGGAACTTGGGCAGTTGTCTGGGATGTCATACTTGGCACTGGGTGCCAATTTGCTGTCAGGAAGAGTACCGCCGACATTGTTCAATCTGTCTTCTCTCGGTGTGCTCGGACTGGAGCTGAACCATCTTAACAAGGCGGTGTTACCTTATGACTTTGGCAGCCACCTTCCCAGTCTTCAGCACCTCGGGTTGGATTCAAACCATTTTGAAGGACCTATCCCATCTTCTCTAGCGAATGCTTCAATGCTCATTGATGTTAGTCTGTCCCGCAACCATTTCAGTGGTCATGTGCCTAGGTCTCTAGGTAATTTGCAAGAGCTCACCTTCCTGAATCTTGAATCGAACAATCTCGAATCAGCAGCTAATAAGGAGAACTGGGAGTTTATCGATTCACTGACCAACTGCAGCAAGCTTCAAGTGATTGGACTGGGTGAGAATAACCTGGGGGGAGTTGTGCCAAACTCCATAGGGAACTTCTCTCAACTTCAAATACTGTTTCTTGGCACAAATCGGTTGTCTGGGAAGTTTCCATCAGGCATCTCAAACCTCCAGTCCTTGATTGGCTTATCACTTGAAAACAACCAGTACACAGGAGTGATTCCCGAATGGATTGGAAATCTTGGGAATTTGCAGGCGTTATACCTGGAAGGAAACAGCTTCACCGGGCCTATCCCGCATTCAATTGGTAATCTTTCTCAGTTGTCGTATCTCTATCTGCAAGATAATAAGATTGATGGGCTAATTCCCCCCAGCCTGGGCAACATGAAGAACCTCCTAAGATTGAACGTCACTAACAATAGTCTCCTGGGCAGTGTGCCGGTGCAGATATTCAGTCTTCCCTCACTTATAAATTGCCAATTGTCCTTCAACAAACTTAATGGCATATTGCCTCGAGAAGTTGGCAATGCCAAACAACTCATGGAGCTGCATCTTTCATCCAACAAGCTATCTGGAGAAATCCCACACACTCTGGGTAATTGCCGTGGCTTGGAAATTGTCCAGTTGTCTCACAACTTCCTTGTTGGTAACATTCCAGTATCCTTGGGCAGGCTGGAGAGCTTGAAAGTATTGAATCTTTCTCACAACAACTTATCAGGATCCATTCCCAAATCTTTGGATGGTCTGAATTTGCTCAGACAAGCAGATCTTTCATATAATCATCTTGTAGGTGAGGTCCCAACAAAAGGTGTGTTCCTAAATGCATCTGCCCTCATGCTTGAAGGGAACACAGGGCTGTGTGGTGGTGTTCCTGAACTCCACATGCCTGCATGCTCTGTTGGATCAAGAGAGTCAACAAGGCGAAGGCAGTCTCGCATGGTCATAACAATAACCACTATAGCAATCACAGTAATAACTTTACTTGTGATACTGATCATACTTACTTTCATGTTTCGGAAGAACAAGTTGAAACATGCATCTGTGACTCTACCTTCATTTGGTGCAAAGTTCCCGAATGTTACTTACAAGGATTTAGCCGAAGCGACAGATCAATTCTCATCATCCAATTTAATTGGTGGAGGAAGATATGGTTCTGTCTACAAAGCAAGGTTACATGGAGAGGCTAATTTGGTAGCTGTGAAAGTTTTTGACATGGCAACGAGAGGCGCAACTAGAAGTTTCATTGCAGAATGTGAAGCTCTGAGAAGTTTAAGGCATCGTAATCTTGTTCCTATCCTAACAGCCTGCTCTAGTATTGACTCTAGAGGAAATGATTTCAAAGCTTTGGTTTACGAGTTCATGCCTAATGGTAGCCTTGACTCATTGCTTCACCCGAAGGAAGATGGTATGCCTGCTCCATGTTATCTTACTCTCATTCAAAGGTTGAGTATTGCTCTCGACATCGCAAATGCACTGGAGTATCTTCACCACAATAGCCAGAGGCCAATTCTTCACTCTGATCTGAAGCCTAGCAACATCCTTCTTGCCGATGATATGAGCGCTCGCATATGTGACTTTGGCCTCGCAAGATTCTGTGACAGGGCAAGATCAACTAGCACGGTTGCAGTAAAGGGAACCATTGGCTACATTGCACCAGGTAATGTAAAAAAATCTCTAAAACTGGGTAAAATGTTGATGTTAATGTGTTGAGCTAAGCTTAATATCTTCTGTGCTTTCAGAGTATGCAACTGATGGACAAGTCATGGCCTCCGGTGATGTGTACAGCTTTGGAGTCATCCTAATGGAGATGCTCATTGGAAGGAGGCCTACTGATGACGTGTTCAGAGATGGCCTGACCATCGTTAGCTTTGTTGACATGAGCTTCCCTGACAGGATACAAGAAATTCTCGATGCCCAGCTGCAGGAAGAAATCAGGGACTTTGAAGTTCACAGCGGGAGCATGGCGATGATCATCGAGTGCGTGCAATCCGTGCTGAGGATTGGGCTGTCCTGCACATTCCAGTCGCCGAATGAGAGGCTGAACATGAGAGAAGTGGCCATGAAGTTGCAGGCCATCAGGAAGTCCTATGTTGGAGATTTAGCTCTTTAAGTGGCTGTCTGTTAGTATGATCTGAATAATCTTGAGTTTGTACTACATCCAAGAACTTGTGTGCGTCATAATGTAGACGTGCATGTAAAAAATTGTGCAAAAATATGATTATATGTGCACTGTAAAAATATATAAAAAAGTACAATTATATTACAAAAGCTTAGTCAATCCTTTGACCTTTTTATAAAGCCCACATATGACCGTACTGTCATCAAATTTTACATCTACATGTGCTTTAACTTTGTCCTAGGTATAAGCCTAGACAATGTATAAGATTAAAAAAACACCTTACTAGTTGGAAAGGTAAATTGTTGTCCCTAGGGGGAAGATTGGTACTCATTAATTCAGTACTAACAAATATGGTACTGTATATGTTATCATTGTATATATTATCATTCTTCCTCCTACCGAAAGGAATTCTGCAGAAACTCGATTATTATCGATCCAGATTCTTTTGGCAAGGGGACAGCGAGAAAAAGAAATATCGACTCGTTAAATGAAGTATAGTTTGTAGTTCCAAAGATCAAGGTGGGCTTGGAGTTCATGACCTGGAGGTCAAGAACTCAGCTCTGCTAGGTAAATGGCTGTTTAAGCTTCTTATAGAGGATGGGATTTGGCAAACTATTCTTCGGAGAAAATATATCGGCTCGAAGACGTTATCCCAAGTGGTTTAGAAACTTGGGGATTCACACTTCTAGGCTGGTCTTATGGCGACAAAAAATGTCTTTTTCGCCATGGTACTTTCTCGATCAAGAATGGAGCACAGATACGGAGATGTTTGGTTAGACAATGCACCCTTAAGTGAACAGTATCCTGCTTTGTATAGTATTGTTCGTCGCAAAGGTGATACCATTGCCACAGTAATGGCTAGCTCAACTCCGAATGTGACGTTCAGACGGATTTTGCTTGGACAAAGGCTAGTGGCATGGAATTCCTTAATTCATCGGCTAGGAGATATTCAACTATCGCCTGAACCGGACGAGTTTAGATGGAATCTTCATGTAGATGGCACTTTTTCCGTAAAATCATTATACAATGCGATCCTTCATTCTGATATACCAGTTGATAATAATAAGAAAATTTGGAAGATGAAGATACCATTAAACATAAAAATAAATTGGATAGTATCTTCGTCGAGGAGTTATTCTCACCAAAGACAATCTTGTTAAGCGGAATTGGCACGGAAGTACACGGTGTGTTTTTTGTCATCATGATGAAACCATTAAACACTTTTTTTTTCAGTGCCAGTTTGCGAGATCTATATGGTCAGTCATCCAAGTAGCGTCTAGCCTGTATCCTCCGACTAGTGTGGCCAATGTCTTTGGCAATTGGCTTCATGGTATCGATTCAAGGTTTAAGTTCCTTCTTAGGGTGGGGGCGCTAGCAGTTATCTAGGCGCTTTGGCTAAGTAGAAATGACAAGATTTTTAACGACAAAAATTGCTCTTTGTTGCAGGTCATCTACAGATGTACATGTATTCTCCGTTTGTGGTTACCTCTTCAGCGAGTGGAGAACCGAGACCTATTTACGGAGGTCTGTACACGGTTGGAGGCTACGGCGAGGGATACTTTTTCCCTACATGGGTGGCAGCATAGTCTACGGATTGAAGCCCCACCCACACCTTAGGCGTTATATGATTCATCGCTTCGATATGTATCTCGCCTAGTTTTTTTCCATCTTTGACTTGAGACACTTAAACGGCTGTGTGCATTCTAGTTATGAAGAGGCTAGATGTAATTGCTTTTTAAAGTAATAAAACATCATTTATCGAAAAAGACAATGTATAAGAGGGCACCTCCGTTGGGTTACAGAGGCCTGCGTGAATGTGTGCGGGGACACGAGCGAGAAGAAAGCAAGTGTAGCTAAGTCTCAACTCGCCGATTCTTTATTTCTCGGGATTAGGCAGGCCTATGATCGAAAATATCGCTTTGGAGGACGGGCTACCTGTGGCTCCGTATCTGTCCGTGTTCCACGTCAGCTAGTTCTCCCGAAAGCAACGTATAGGTGTGTATTTTCCCACGGGGTGGCCCGGCTGGAACATTGCTTATCTTTGCCGGCGCGCTGCAGACTCTTGTTCCATCGCGGTGCATCGGGAGTCTCGCCGAGCTCCCTCGTTGTCAGGCACGCTGGTACGTATGTCATATGTTTTTCGAAACACTCAGTTACCATTCCGATTTATTTTCAACATTTTATCTATCTATCTATTCTATTATTATATACTAAAAGCACAGTACGGGGTGGTTGTCGTTTCGAGACACTACCGTAATCCACATCATCTAAATTATTTATGATAGTTAGATCTAAAATCTATGGTTATGATTTAGTCAAATAACGTGACGTAACTATTTTTTCCACAAATACACATTAAGTATCACGTCTTTATATCTCCCGTGTGTACACGATTTATGGAAAAAAAAAACTCTTTCTGATAACATGTTCAGTGGTCCATCTCCGTAAATGGCTGAAGAGAAAATTCATTAGCTCCTTCCCTATGAAACACTTCAATCCCTCAAAGAAAAAACACGTTAGCGTGCCAAACAAAAGTCACGTGTATCACTTTTTATAAGGAATATTGACTCCTCCCTTACATTTATCTATTGCCTCTCAAAAAAATCTATTCTATATTTTTGTATTTATCTCCCTACTTTGCGTTCTGGGTTAGTAAAAGTCAAACTTTATAAAATTTGATCAAATATTTAGAAAAAATATCAACATCTACAATTTAAAAATCTATAGTATTAGAACCGTCAAAAAGTATATTTTCGTATTGTATGCATACAATATTATGGATCTTCATATTTTTCTCCTATATTTTTCTTATTCAAATTTGACAAAGTTTAACTTTGACTAATCCCAGAACACGAAGTAAATAAAAACGGACGAAGTATTAAAAAAAAGGTTAAGCTTACCCAATCTGCAGGTGCGCCACTCCTTTACCTATTGATCCAAATTCGAAAATATATCACAATGATTTGATTTTAACAATTGATCTGGGGCGCCACTCCTTGAGGAGGCCGGTTCGAAAAGAAAAAACGTAACTGAAGAGCGACTCGGGGGCGACTGCGCCGGCACCTAGGGATCTCCTCCTCCCTCCCACCTCTCCTCGCCGCCGCCGGAGGTCTCCGCCAGGCAAAGCCCGGGGGGACGGCGGCGGCAGGGCTTTTCCCTCGGGCAGATGTGCCCCTTTCCCCACGGCGGCTGCCGCGAGATCTGGCAGCTATGCGGCGGCGCGGTGCCACGGCGTGGCTGCGGCGAGTTCGGCGCGTCCAAGGTGGTGGCAGGGCTCCCTCCACTCGACGGTGGTGCCCTCCTGCGGTGGCGCCTTGGGATCTAGGCCCGTCTTGGGCCTTTCGGGCCTTGGTGGGCTCATGGATCCGAGGTGGTTGCTGCAGGTGGCGTGGTGGCGCCGGCCTGCTGTGGCTGCCTGGCACCGAGGTGGTGCCGACGGTGGCGGGCTGCGCGTGGTGGCTGTGGTTATGTCGGTGGTGGGCAACGACCTCTAAGGCTTCGGTGTTCCTCTCCTCCTGTCGGTGGTGGCTAAAGCCAGCAGTTTTATCCTCGTCCCCATCTCCGGTCGCCACTGTATCGGGTCATGGTGTATAGCCGGGGCGAAAGCCCTGCTCGGCGTTGACCGCGGCGACGTCTGCGGGCGCCATTTCCTTGTTGGGGGCATGGTCATGGCCTTCACTATGCCGTTCCTCTCCTCGGTTGCCGGGGGAAACCCTAGGTCCGGTCCTCCGGACCAGGCGGCGATGGCGCCACGGCGTCATTATCTTCTTGAAGACGTTGTCTTGGCCATGTAGGGTGAGGCCGATGCGACATTTGGAGGCTGGGGCGAGGTGTTGCACTGTTGGTGCTGGTCGCTGCCCAAGGCTTGGGCTTCGAGGGCGCAATGTACGACATGGTGGATGCAGCTGGATCGACGTCTTCCCCGAGTCCGTTGGGACCCTGCCTTCTTCTCGCCGTCTCCTCTTAGCGCATGAGAGGAGGTACGTTGGTCCGGATAGACTGGGAGTCGAGGTCGAGCTTCGGTTGTGTCTTGCTTGGTTCGTGACGCGGTCTTGAAACCTTGTGCTCCTTCATCTCACCATTCGTGGTTGGATGTCGGACAAGGCGGGTCGTTTATCATTGAGTTTGTAGAGGGTTCGTTGTTTGCCACTCGGATTTATATCGTGGTGTGTAGTGTGTGCGTGGAAATGTAGCCTTCTTGGCGTTGTATCGTGGTGTGTTTGTGGAGTTGTAGCCTTCTTGGCGTTGTATCAGCCGTCTTGGCTTTTCTTCTATATGATTAATACACCTTCCAGGGTGTATTCTCTAACAATTGATCTGGACATGTGTGGTTTATCTACAGATAAAACTAATCGATGTCACACAAAAAGTATGGCATACAAGATCTTTAATTAATGGATACGATATAACTAGAGATCGTAAGTACTACCTCTGATTTAAATTAGTTGTCGCTGGTTCAATGAACCTAGATAGATTTATGCAACATTTTTCCAAAATCTTCGATAATTAATTTGGATCACATAGAGTCCATGTCACAACAACTGGTAATCATAATCATTAGATTTCATTGGGCCGGACCGATCCATGTTAGTAGGTCGTACGTAGCAAACCCGAAATTCTTCCTCGATCTCCCTCTGTCACGCTCCACTCTCATCGATCCTCTACATCCAGTCAAACCGTCACCATTTGCCTCAACCAGAGCGCCATACGATGAAGATGGCGATGCATCCGCTTCTTGGTTAGTTATCTGCAAATGCAAAATCCTTGTATCATGAGCCTAAGTCAGCTTCGTTATAACCTTACCTGCTAGCTCAGCCTAAATCTCCATGCTACCGGCGGATTTCTTATTTATCACAGGAGCCCAAAAGTGATCAGTTGCGTGAGCTGGACATGAGACGTGACAAAACATATGGCCAACAGGCCAAAGAAAAGCAACAATGTCCCGTTGAGTCCGCAGGTAATTAATATAACTTCGTGTCAATTTTTGTGATTTAATCACCTCAAATTTAATAGGAGGTCATTGCTATCTCATAGTAAAATTATTTTTTACATATATTCATTTATGATACATGACACAAAAAAAATTTGTGAGCGAGAGTAAGAACTTGACTGAGAGTAGAAAATAAATGGCGTTCTAGAAAGCTTGCAGCCAACATTCCCCAATTATTGTCGATATAAAATATATAATCAAACAGTCCAAAAGAAAAGGATATTACTCAATTAATATGAATCGGAGGGAGTACTATTTTCACAAATATTTTCTGATCATTTAACTTTGTTAGCAACATACATGTGCAAAATAATGGTCAAATTGTCGTCATGGAACGTTTCATGTCAGAAGACCGATAAAGAATGTCATGTATGTTAGAATAGAGGAAATGAAGACGAGGAAGAAGATTTGCATAAAGTAAAATGAGAAATGTCTTTGTTTAGTTGGCCGACCTTTTAATGATGATAAATTATGCTCTATTGCACTTCAATACAAATTTTGTTTTACCATTCCATTGAAAAAAGTCACCTCAATTCATTTCGCCATTTCTTGGGTGTTCCATAATTATAAATTGACCATAACATATAGGATTTTTCTTGCTATGCATACATCTACTACAATATGACCGACAACACGAATGCTAACCTCACATAGTGCTCTAACACAATATAAAAACTCTGGACAACATATAGAACTTCTAAATATATGAATCGATTTAATATCACGTACGAGCAACGACATGTATGGTCATTAAACTAGATACCCTACCCGGTAAAGTGGATTCTCTTTAGGATTTTGTTTTTGAAAATTAAAGGGAGGAAGCACGATTCAGTTGGTCATAATAGTCTAAATTTAACAAGTGGGAGATTTAGCATTGTATTTGACCAGTTAAAGTTCGCGAGATTTAGCAGTACATTAATTGATGTTACATGTGGATTAATTAACATTGTAGATAAGTTGATATCAACGGCCTAAAGAAAACGATGACGAGCATAGTTTCAAGAAGACATAGACTATCGTAATGACATTTAATGGGTTTTTGATTTATAAGAAGTATGGATATGGATTATTAACCATGTCTCGGGCACATATGATTTTCTGTTTAGCATGGAATTTGGAATGGATGTAGAACTGAATTATTTGAAAGATGATGCCCTCGCTGTTGCGAGGGCCACCTTGCTAGTTATAATAATAACCATGGTAACACAATTAACAAATATTCAAGCTATGTTAAGATAATTTAGAGGATTTTTTGTGTGTGTGGATGACAATACTATGTCCATGCACAGCAAAATCAAAACAAGTGATTAGTACACATGATCAGGTTACTAGCATAATCATTTCTATATTTCCACTGCTCTTTAACATTTTTTTAAATCAACGAGCACATCATCTACCTAGAAAACATTAAAAAACAGAGAGGCAAATCCCCAGGAAGCATTGCCGGTACCAAAGAGACGGGTTGTCACAGGAACTGCACTTCCCATGATGGTTTCGCTGGGTTCTCGCAATCATTCTTGCGGTTCCCCACTACGCCACACCTCGACCATCTCGGCAATTTCATCGGCGCCATAGGCAAGTCGCCTCGAAGCGGGCATGTGGTGCTTTTGTGGTCTTTTCCTCGGCAAATGGTGCAAAATCGAGACCTCTTGTTCGTTTCCTCGTACGGAGGCTTGTTGTTGGTCTGCCCAGCTTCATCTTCTTGGCTGGAGCTCTCACATGTGAGCCTTCTGACAGACAGTCATCCCCTTTGTCCCGTCCAAGAACTTCGCCAGGTTCCCTTACAGCCTCAGCGGCTTCACGGTCGATTAGCCCTATTCCGTCCCTCTCCAAACTAAGAGGAACAAGCTTTGCACTCAATTCACCAAGCATTGCCATGCAAACCTCGTAGCACTTCACGTTACTGTCCCCCAACCGCACACACTCAAGGGCTATTATATAAAGCTTCGAGTGCCGGAAACTGGCCCTTTTTGGAGGCCCTTGGTCCTTCTGGTACCTAATCAGGTTTTCTCCAGCACCACGCGTCTCTTGCATTCCTTGTCCACCGTTTAACTATATGTTTACCGGTATTTTTCTCAATTTGAATTCGAGCATTACCTGGTTTTTGACAACGTACTGCAGTTAGTCACGCAAGCAAACAATGGAAAAAAAAATCACCTTACAGACATCGTAATGACAATGTTTGTTTTAATTACCTTTAGTGGACGGCAACACACCATGCCACACTCGCAGTGAAAGAACAACATATCTTCCGCAACATCTACACGGTACGCTACTTTACACCACTTCTCCCTGGCAGCTGCATCTATGTGCTCGGCTAAAAATACCTTCCTTTTGTCAATTTCCTGCAGTTCATACGCCCCTGATTTGTACAATGCCTCGCCAAATTGTTCGAACATTGCCTTTGTGCACACCTTACTGGCATGTTTCTCTATCGGCAGGTTTAGTCGCAGCGCCACACCCACCTAGCAAAAATGTCAGGATGGTTTTAATTTTAGAATTAATTATCTTGTTTTTGGTGTTAAGGAATGGGTGCAAGATATCCAATGCGTGCAGCTTAGCAGCGTAGTGTCCGATGCTCCTCCAGTTTGGCGTGAACACCATATTGTTGGAATTTCTTTGCAAGTCCTTGGAAACGCTTCAGTGCTGGAAATTCAGGCAAGAGAGTTATGTATGGGACATATTAGTGCAGACTTCAGTTGCATCTCAAGAGTTCACTTGCCGCGGCCACCTTGGCTGCCACCTATGCTAGAAGTTGTACGCTATCACATGGAAGGGGTTGCGGGTAATTTGAAACATATTCCTAAGATTGTGCTTTGGGTCTGTTCCATAGTTTTAAATAGCCGGCTATAGCCCCGCTATAGCCCCGCTATACCCTTTCGAATAAGATGCGGCTAAAGACATTAGCATGCTAAAAGGTGGCTATAGCCCGCTATAGCCCAGCTATAGCCTTTTTCACAGGTCGCGGCTATATTCTATAGCCGGCTATTTAAAACCATCTGTTCAAGAAATGAACCTCTCCCTGGCAAGTGTGGCATCACATGCATTTCTGGGAATCACTCGGTACATGGGCTTTTGGTGAAATGGAGATTCAGGTTGAGTTTTACTAAAGGGCAAGGTGAGCAGCATGTTTGTAGCAGCGGAAGGTCTGTGAAGGTACAGTGCTCTACGTTTTGTCCTCGCATCATGAGCGAGTTGGTGCAGTGTGCATCAATCAATATCCTGGAACTTCCCCATTGCAACGTTTTGTTTATCCTGGAGGTTACACTTTGGATGAATAACTAGAACATTGTCGAGCTTGCTTACTGCACTCCTGGGCTTCAGATATTTATTGGTATTTCTCTTACAAGGATGATATTGTCTATAGCGTGGCTGCTCCATTATCATGGTGAAGTTGTACATACAGACTGTCAGAAGGTCAAAACATCAAAGTACAAAATGGAAGAGCAGCAGAAGCTTGGAGGTATTGGTCTTCATTCTTGCTTTCCTCACTTGGCGTGGTCCCCAACTAATATACTTGTGGCCGCTTTGGAGAAGGGGAGCTATTCATGGGAGGAAGCACAAGGAAATTGCACTCACATAAGCAAGTTTAGTGGAGTCCGTATGAGTAGCAGTATGAAGGTTCACATGTACATTGTTCGACTGCTAGACGTTTTTGTGAAATCTAGGTGCCTTGATGCAGTTTTAACTCATCAATTGGGGGTGCGAGGCTGTCTTGTTATAAACCAGATTCTAGAGATAATGGGCGCTAAAAACATAGGAGCTCAGTACAAGAAGCATAGTGGAGAGGACACTCCACTATTACTGGGCCATGAGCAGAACAGTACCGTGTTTGTGGCGATTCCAGAACTTGTCTTATCATTACTACCGCTCGATCTCTTGACTGATCTTGAACCTCAAAGTGTGTGCTGGATAGCTCTCATGCATGTTGTGACTTGTGTCGAGGTCTTGGATGCACAAGAAAAATGGGATCATGGTGGGTTCTTGTCGATCATGAGTGCTGAACAGAAGACAAACCATACTGAAACGATCACGGAGGTTGCAGAGGATTGGTGCTCAAGGATACAGGCTGATCATAGGCATGAATGACTTGTTAGCACCATGGGATCCAGGTATCGTCGCAATCTATGAGTCGGTTGTACCAGTTAATGTCAAGGATATGGAGATATTAGATAATTCTGGGGGTGATTTTCATATAAAACTTCACATCCGGAATAAATCTGATAATTTCATTTGGAGCTTGGTGTTCGTCTATGGGGCTGCTCAGGATGCTGCCGAGCCTGCTTTTCTCCGTGAGTTGGTTAATCTAGCAAAAGATAACCCGTATCCTATTATTATTGGAGGGGATTTCAATTTGCTTAAATACCCCGAGGAGAAGAGCAAGGGCAGATTTAACAACCATTGGCCTTTTCTATTCAATGCTGTCATTGACAGTTTGGACTTGAGAGAGATTTCAATAGTTAGGAGACAATTTACCTGGGCAAATAGTCTCCCAGAGCCTACATATGAGAAGTTGGACCGTGTACTCATGGACTCAGATTGGGAATCGAAATTCGCTCTAGTCTCGGTACGGGCTCTTTCTCGGATAGAAGCTTTGTCAGATCATGCTCCTATTTTATTAACCACTGGGAACCCAACTCCGCCGCGTAGACGTCTATTCAAATTTGAGTTGGGATGGCTATGTAGAGAAGGGTTCTCGGATATGATTAAATTTATATGGGACAAGACAGTCGCTGAGAACACCCTCATCCTAAGGTGGAATAACAAATTACGCTATGTGCGTAGATACCTTGGGGGTGGTCTAGGCATGTGACTGGAATGCTCAAAAAAGAGAAGCTCAGCCTATCATCTAATATTGATGATCTAGAGGCTATTGCTGAGGTATGGCCATTGACAATGCATGAGATTAAACTTAAAAGTCAATATAATGCTAAGTTAGCCTGCCTACTTCGCGAAGAGGAACTCAAATGGTATCAGAGATCTAAGGCCCAATTCCTGTTGGAAGGAGATTCGAACACGAGATACTTTCATAGTGTCGCCAATGGTAGACACAGAAAGAAACTCATTCATTCTCTAGTACAAGAGGAGGGTGAGATCGAAGGTCATGAGCAGCTGAAGTCCTATATTACATCGTATTATAAAGGTTTGTTTGGCGCACCAGAGGAATCTGATATATCCATGGATGAATCCAGGATTGCAGATATTTTCCAAGTGCCTCCAGAAGAAAATGCCTTTCTAGAGGCTCCTTATTCCGAGGAGGAGATAAGAAAAGCGGTCTTTCAAATGGAGCACAATAAGGTGCCAGGCCGTGATGGTTTTCCCGCAGAATTTTATCAGTCTATCTGGGGTATTATCAAGCATGACTTATTGGAGCTCTTCGGGGAGCTCCATGCGGGTTAATTGGATTTGTTCCGTATCAATTTTGGTGAAATCATTCTTTTACCAAAAACAACTGACGCGGAACGTATTCAACAGTATAGACCTATATGCCAGCTTAATGTTTGTTTTAAATTTTTTACCAAAGTCGCTACGATTAGACTAAATTCAGTGGCAGAACATGTGGTACGCCTGTCCCAGACTGCGTTTATGCAAGGTCGACACATCCTAGATGGTGTTGTCACTTTGCATGAAACAGTACATGAGATGCATCGAAAAAAACTGAATGGGGTTATTCTCAAGATCGACTTTGAAAAAGCTTATGATAAAGTTAAATGGTCTTTTCTTCAACAAACACTCAGGATGAAAGGTTTTTCAGATGAGTGGCGCGCTCTTATAAATAACTTTTTTTCGGTGGAAGTGTTGCCATTAAGGTCAATGATGGTATTGGTCGATACTTCCAGACGAGAAAAGGTTTGAGGCAAGGGGATCCCCTATCTCCAATGTTATTTAACATTGTGGCGGATATGCTTGCTATTATAATTGAGCGCGCGAAGGTTGATGGTCAGATTGAAGGGGTAGTGCCTCATCTTGTGGATGGGGGATTATCTATTCTTCAGTATGCCGATGATACAATTCTTTTTATGGATCACGACTTGGAAAAAGCATGAAATCTGAAGTTAATTCTTACAGCATTTGAGCAATTGTCAGGTCTCAAAATTAATTTCCATAAGAGTGAATTGTTCTTTTTTGGTGAGGCCAATGACAATGCCAACCTATATACCGAGTTGTTCGGATGTGGTCTTGGCTCCTTTCCAATCAGCTATCTTGGTATTCCGATTCATTACCGGAGACTAACATTGGCGGAGTGGAAACTCGTCGAGGAAAGACTTCAGAAGCGTCTAAGTAGTTGGAAAGGCAAATTACTGTCCCTTTGGGGGAGATTGGTTCTCATAAATGCAGTACTTACGAACATGGTACTGTATATGATATCTTTCTTCCATCTGCCCAAAGGAATCTTACATAGATTAGACTATCTACATTCAAGATTCTTTTGGCAAGGGGATAGTGAGAAGAAAAAATATCGGTTAACAAAATAGAGTGTCGTCTGCCGTCCAAAAGATCAAGGTGGACTTGGTGTTCATGATCTTGAAGTTAAGAACATGGCATTGCTAGGTAAATGGCTGGCCAGGTTATTAACTGAGGATGGTATATGGCAACAACTATTAAGGTAAAAGTATGTGGGTTCAAAAGCGATATCCCAGGTCTATTGGAAACCCGGAGATTCTCACTTTTGGGCTGACATTATGGCAACTAAGAAGCACTTTTTCCCATTTGGTTCTTTCTCCATAAGGAATGGGGCGGAGAATAGGTCCTAGGAAGATAGATGGTTGGGAACAACTACTCTCCGAGAACAATATCCAGCCTTGTACAATATTGTTCGTTATAAGGGAGACCTTGCAGAAGGTTATGGAAACTTCTCCTCCCTCCATGAAGTTCAGGCGGGATCTAATTGGCCCCCGTCTGACTATTTGGAATGAATTGCTACAGAATACAACTAGTTCAGGGGACTGATGAATTCCGATGGGACCTAACCAAGAACGGTGTTTTCTCGGTAAATTCAATGTATATGGAGCTTACCATTCCCAGTCAACCGATTGTTAATAATAAATACATTTGGAAGATGAAGATACCACTGAAAACGAAAGTCTTTGCGTGGTACCTTCGTCGTGGTGTGATTTTAACCAAATACAACCTTGTTAAACACAACTGGCATGGTTGTAAGAAATATGTTTTCTGTCATGAAGATGAGACAATAAAACACTTTTTTTCAACTGTCGGTTTGCTAGATCTATATGGTCAATCATTCAGATGGGTTCTACCTTATACCCGCCTCGTAGCATTGCAAACATATTTGGCAATTGGCTAAATGGGGTAGATACTAGGTATAAAACACTTATCGGAGTGGGCGCGATTGCAGTCGTATGGACGCTTTGGCTATGTAGGAATGACAAGGTTTTCAATGACAAGAATTCTTCTCTCATGCAGGTCATTTACCGATGTATGGCTTTGCTCCGTTCATGGTCGCCACTTCAACGCTTGGAGGATAGAGACCTCTTTATGGAGGTGTCTACACGGTTGGAGAACACGGCCAAGGAGTTTACTTCCCAACATGGGTGGCTGCATATTAGGCGGATTGAAGCCAATGAAGCTTAGTCTAGTTGGCATTTTTTATCTGCCTTTATATATTATTTGTTTTCAGACTTGATACTCGAATGGCTATGTGCATCTTAGTTATGCAGAGGCTGGGTGTAATGCTTGAATATTTTGAGTAATGAAGCACCCTTTATCGAAAAAAGTTAATGTCAAGGATAGGCGAGCACAATGCTGAAGTAGGAGCTATAAACTGTTGCGACCTGTGCATGCCATTCCTTGGGGACAAGCAATGTTTTGCCGGGGCGGTAGTGTAACACCCGACGTACTCCCTGGGCAGCATTTGGGTGATGGACTGATGACTTGGACTCGGCCCAGCAAATCGAGCTTTGGAGATGGAAGGATAAAAAGGCAAGAGGTCAACATGAAAGGGCATCGAAGAATATTGAATCGTCTCCAAGCTTCTCTCCATATGCTTCTGTTCCTGTCCTCCTGCTACTGTATCCCCTCCTGTTGTGGGTATACTTCATGGGTGTACCATCGACAGTGCCTAGATCCGGCAAGCCCGGGTGGCCCATAGACGGTGATGGTGGCATGAGGCCCATCGGGCGGCCCAATTGTTGTAGATCAAGATGGATGAAGTCCAGCCCAGGAACAGGAAGCCGGATCAACTGACCAACTCAAGAAGTCTGATCTGGCCTGACCCGTTAGGGGTAGCCGGATCCAATACGACATATACGGAAGGGCGGATCCTTGACGTGCACGGCAATGTAATATACCGTAGTTAGGCAACTTGTATTCCGGCTAGGACTCTCCATGTAAACCCTAGATCTGTGCGCCTTTATAAGCCGGATCCTGGGAGCCCTAGAGGCACAACCACAACTCATTGTAACAATGCGAAAGCGCCCAGATAATTCCAGACAAGCAGCAGTAGGCCATGTCATCGTGCAGGTGTTCCGAAGCTGGGTAAATCGCGTACCACCGTCCCGAGGACTCTCTGCCCGATGGCCCCTACTTCTTCTCCCCCTCGTTAGGATCCCTCCTCGGAGGTACCGTCGAATAGGCTACGACAGTTGGCGCCCACCGTGGGGCCAGCGGCGTCTGGAGGCCGGAACCGGGAGGGTTCTACCTTCGGAGGCATCGGTGACACCATCGCCGTGGGGCGCATCTTGTACGCCGGCAATTTTCCGCTCGTCCCTCAGGATGAGTGCTGGATTCTGGCTAGGACAAACCCCGTCAAGCTCTCCATTGTCCCGATTGGCGGGATACACATCTTCATCGGCGAGACCGTCGATTCCGACGGGAAAGCTCTGGTAAGTCACGCTGACGCGACCACCGCTGAGTAGGACGCTGTCACGAAGATCCGATCCGAGATATAGGAGCTTCCTAAGGAAGGTTCCGCCTTAGATCTAGAAATTTCAACACCCACCCAATCCTCCCCTGAGCAGGAAATTACGGTGGAAGACCAATGCAGATCCGCCTGGGTCTCCCAGGTGTTAGAGAAGCAAAGGTGCCACTTCGTGCACTTCCTCGCACATACCGCAGGAACCGCCCCTCCCCAGGAAGGAGCTGGCCCCATGCAGGTCGAAGCTATCGGAGATAGGGATGCCCCGGATCAGCATGATGCTGCCAGAAACAGCGACGCCCTGTATCAGCAAGGGGATGCCGGTGACAAAGAGGAATCGATCCTGGGCAATCTAAGCCCAACCTCAGATGATGCTACCACTTTGGACACAGAGGTGTACAATCGCCTCACGAAGGAGTTGGAAGGCGACCAGGAAGCCGAAGCAGAATCCGCTCCACCTAAACAGGTCCTTGCGACCATAACTGGGTTAGAGCAGGAAACTGAAGGAGAAACTCTGACTGACGTCGGACTCCTGGACCCGTCCACTTCGGAGACTCCGCCTTCGCGGCCTCGCTACCGCGTCACGCCGGAATCCGGAGAAGGACACATCTCCGGGCACACGGAATATATGTCCGTGGATGAGCTCGTCGAACAGGCTAGCTGGGGAGCTATTGCATACTCGGAAATCCTCAACAAGCCAATAACTCCGGATGAAGCCGCAGATCCTGAAGTTCTAGAAGCAAAAATAAAGGAGATGCTGGCCACCACCAAGGTATTTGCCAACACCGCAGCTGCAATGCTGGAATAAAGGCAAGAAGCAGGAGCAGTGATAGAAAATTTCCTCAAGAGAGAACGCGAAGCCGCAGAGTGCTTGGCAGAGGCTAAGAAACTCTGAGCACAATGGGAAACCATGATGGAGGATGCTGGTAAGGAAGCAGATAGAATCCGCCAGGAGGCCATTGGTCCCCGAAAGATCAACTTTGCAACCCCCACAAACCAGCAGCCACTCGCCACTCCAAAGGACAATATGAAGAAAGCTGCGGAAATCTTGGCCAAGCAAGATGAGAAAATCGACATCGCACACCTCCGAACACTGGTAGCTTCAGCAATGAAGCAACAGAGTAAGGCAGATACTTCGCGCAGGTTGGAATCCAACCCGGATCTATGTGTATCCACCGTGCAGAAGGAAGCCTCCGGAAGATAGCATCGTGAAGATGAATCGCGCACCGGATCCACGGAGCGTAGAAGGAGGACCAGAGAACATCCAAATCCGATCCCGGTACCCTTGAAAACACCTCCGACGGACCCAAGAAAGGGAAAGGATCCGATGTACACTGGAAGAGACAAGTACCGGAACCCATCACCTCCGCCGTGAAACCAGGCACCTCCTCCGCCCCCTCACCGTCGTAGTCCAGTCGGAAACACCAGACACCATGGGCCTGGCGGAATCAACATCCGCGACAACGTGGTTCCTCAGAGGAATCGGAACAGGGAGCGTACGCCGGAACCTCGTTGGAGCTGGAATGAAGAACGTGAGCCAGAGCCCCGCAGAAGCCGGAACGATGGAGGCGACCACCATCATGGGGAAGCAAAAGGTCCCATAGGCCCCCTCGCAAATCTCCCTCCCCGCCACCCAGTGGAGGAGGTGGAGGTGGAGGCGGAGGCCGGAGATCTCGTTCCCGCTCGAAGTCTCCCCGCACCGGCCCACGCGACGCAAGGGAATGTCTCAACGAGTACAGATCTGAATACATTGGCCCAAAATGCATTGGCAGGATGATCCGAGAGGAGCCATATCCAAAAGGCTTGAACCTTAAGTTACCCGGAAATCTGAAGCACTATGATGGCAGCGAAAGGCCCGATACCTGGATCGAAGACTACTTCAATGCAGTAAGCTTCGCTGGAGGAAACCAGAGAATCGCCTGCCGCATGCTTCAGTTGTACCTTATTGGTCCAGCCCGTACCTGGCTGGGCGACCTCCCGGAGAACACCATCTTTTGTTGGTTTGACATGAAGATCGCATTTGAAAAACACTTTAGGGGCACCTACAAAAGACCTGCCACAACAAGCGACCTGCAAGCATGTATCCAGAAGAAAGGCGAAACATCACGGAGTTTCCTCACGCGATGGTTGGCAACCAGGAACGAGTGTGAGAACGTGGATAATCGCACAGCTATGCACGCCTTCATCGGTGGACTACAGAGGGGAGGATTGCTCCGGCACAAGCTTACTTGCCTGATCAATGAAAACAAGTTAACGTTGGATGACATGATCGGCATTGCAAGTACTCACTCCTCCGCCGATGATGATGCAGGAGGAGAACTTGTTGCTACAGCCATACCCCTGCACCAACAGAAGAAAAACCGTGATAATGGCGGCAGCAGCAACAGCAACAAGCGGAAGAATCCCCCCGACGACCAGAAGAGCGGTGGATCCGACAAGGTCGCCATGGCGTTCCAACGCGGAGGTCAAGGAGGCGGAAGAGGCCGCAGACGTGGAGGCAGAGCCGGCAGGGGCCAACAGCGCACTGACGAGGTCACAGCTGCTGGATTCCGCGCTCCCCAAACGTACGAGGAGTATAGGGATATGCCATGCCTAGCTCACATGGATCCGGCTACAGGCAAATCCTCTCATACTAACCGCAACTGCAAATGGGTCAATGACCTAAAAGGCGACCCGGAAGCAGGATACAAGCGAGCCCGGAAGCACTGCCCACGCGGCAAAGGAGGCAAGGGCAAGAACAAGGAAAAGGACGATGATAGTTCCGAGGCGATGGACGAGGATGATGCTTCGCCGGATCCCAAAGAGGCTTCCGCGGCAAACAAATCCAACCCCTTCGTCAAAAAGAGCGATGGTGCATACCACACCTTTCTCGGAACACCCACAGTCCGTGCCAACAAATCAGCTCTCCGGATCCTGAACGCCACAGTTCCAGCTGTGCCGTAGTATGTCAGGTGGTCGGAAAATCCTTGCACGTTTGACAGGGCGGATCATCCGACCATCATTCCAAAAGAGTGCTACGCCTTGGTTGTGAGTCCCCGCATCGATGGTTTCGACTTCTCCAAGTGCCTTATGGATGGCGGAGCTAGCTTGAATATCATGTACCTGGAGACTCTGGAGAAGATGCAGCTTACCAAGGAATAGCTCAAGCACAGCAACACTAAGTTTCATGGTGTGGTTCCGGGTAAAAAAGCAAATTCTCTTGGCACCATCAGACTCCCCGTGGCCTTCGGCAATATTAATAATTTCCGCGAAGAAATGATCACGTTCGAAGTCATGCCCTTCAAGAGCTCCTACCACGTCATCTTCGGCAGGCCCACCTACCACAAGTTTCACGCAAGGGCGTGCTACATCTACAATAAACTCAAGATTCTAGGTCCTAACGGTATGATTACCGTATCCGGAGATTACAAGAAAGCTCGAGAGTGCGAAATAGGCGAAGCCGCCTTCGCAGAATCTGTAATATCCGGAGAGGAGCTGCAAGGCTACAGAGCCGCGGTGGATCCAACTGAGATGCAGACCACCAAGAAACAGATTTCCGAGCAGAAAAACTCGTTCAAGGCCGCGATAGACACCAAGAAGGTCGACCTCAAGGCAGGAGACAGCTCCAAACAGGTGTCAGTCGGAGCCAACATGGACCCCAAATAGGAACACGCGCTCGTCGATTTCCTCCGAGCTAACATGGATATCTTCGCATGGCAACCTTCTGACATATCCGGAGTACCAAGGGAACTCACCGAGCACTACCTCAACATAAATCCAGGTGCTAAACCGGTGACGCAAACTATGCGACACTTTGGAGACAAGAAGCGCCGCGCCATAGGGATGGAATTAGCAAAGTTACTAGAGGCAGGTTTTATAGTAGAAGTTATCCATACTGATTAGGTCACAAATCCCGTCCTTGTACCCAAAAAGAATTCTGAAATACTAAGAATGTGCATCGATTACTCCGGCTTGAATAAGCATTGTCCGAAGGATCCGTTCCCCTTGCCGCGCATTGACCAAGTCATTGATTCGACGGCGGGTACGGAACTTCTATGTTTTCTTGACGCATATTCCGGGTATCATCAGATCCGGATGAAGAAGTCCGACCAAAAGGCGACCTCGTTCATCACACCCTTTGGCACTTACTGCTATGTCACCATGCCCTTTGGTTTGAAAAATGCAGGTGCCACCTATGAACGTACGATGCAGCGATGCCTGAAGGACCAAATTGGTCGGAACGTGCACGCATACGTCGACGACATCGCGGTCATGACCCGGAAAGGATCCGATCTGATCAGCGACCTCACAGAACCCTTTGAAAATCTCCGACGGTACAAGATGATGTTAAATCCACTGAAGTGCGTCTTTGGCGTACCAGCCGGAAAACTCCTTGGCTTCATCGTGTCTCACAGAGGCATCGAAGTAAACCCGGAGAAAATCAAGGCTATCCTGTATATCAAAAGGCCAACTTGTCTCAAAGATGTGCAACAACTAACTGGTTGCGTTGCTGCAATTAGTAGGTTTGTTAGCCGTCTTGGCGAGAAGGCACTACCTCTCTACAAACTACTGAAGAAAATGGACAAATTTGTCTGGGACGACGCAGCAGATGCAGAACTTCAGGGGATGAAGGATTTACTTACTTCCCCACCTATATTGGCAGCTCCGGCTGAGTCAGAGCCTATGCTCCTCTACCTGGGAGCCTCCAACAAGGTCATCAGTCTCGTTATCGTGGTGGAGCGAAAGGAAGAAGGTCATGAATACGGAGTCCAAAGGCCAGTCTATTACATTAGCGAGGTGCTGACGGAATCCAAACAACGATACCCTCACTTTCAGAAGCTAGCCTATGGTGTGTTCCTAGGTAGCCGGAAGCTGAGGTACTACTTCCAGGAGCATCCAATGATAGTTGTGAGCAAAGCTCCATTATCAACCATTCTTAACAACGCTGACGCAACAGGATGCACAGCAAAATGGGGCATAGAACTATCCGCCTTCGACATCAACTACAAAGCCAGAACCACGATCAAGTCCCAAATTTTGGCAGACTTTGTCATTGATTGGACAGAAGCTCCGGATGCCGAACTTGAGCTGGAACCGGAAACTTGGGTCATGCACTTCTACGGATCCAAGCAACATCAAGGCTCGGGGGATGGAGTTACCCTGAAGTCCCCAACCGGAGAAGAACTGCAGTACGTTCTGCAGATCCACTTCGAAGCTACAAACAATATGGCGGAATACGAGGCTCTACTACACGGTATGCGCATCGTTAAGGAAATTGGGATCAAACACATCATATGTTGTGGAGATTCCGACTTGGTGGCACAACAAGTAGCCTGAACCTGGAACGTCAGAAACTCCATCGTGGCGGCTTACAGAGACGAAGTTGATGAGATCGCCAAGTGCTTCCTCGGATATGAAGTCAAGTACGTTAGGAGAGAAGATAACACAGCGGCAGATATGCTGTCCAAACTCGGATCTGGCAGGAAACCCATTCCTCCTGAAATTCTCCTTGAGCACATACGGATACCCTCGGTAAAGGGCGCTAACACGGAAAACCCAGATGTGGCAGTGTCTCCGGCTAAGGAGGTGATGGTTATCATTCCGGCTTGGACGCAGTCTTTCCTGGATTACCTCATTGATCAGAAGTTGCCGGAGGATGAAGTCCTCGCACGACAGATCATCAGACGAGCAAGATCCTACACAATAGTTGATGGACAACTCTACAAACGAAGTGCAAACGGGGTATTTCTGAAATGCGTCTCAAACCAAGATGGCATTGAAATCCTCAGAGAGATCCACGCAGGGGATTGCGGGCATCACGCCGCTCCCAGGTCCCTCGTTGCAAAAGCTTTTCGGCAAGGATTTTACTGGCTCACAGCTAAAGAAGATGCTGAGAAACTTGTGGAAACCTGCCGAGGTTGTCAGTACTACGCTACTCAACCTAATGCTCCGGCTGAGGAGCTAAAGACCATCCCTATCACTTGGCCGTTCGCAGTCTGGGGGCTAGATATGGTCGGAAAACTGAAAAAATCATCTCCTGGCGGTTTTGAGTACCTCTTGGTCGCTATTGACAAGTTCAGTAAGTGGATCGAGGCAAAGCCAGTGAGAAAAGCTAATGGTGCTACGGCACTAAAATTCGTCTGCAGCCTCGTTGTGAGATACGGCATCCCACACAACATAATCACAGACAATGGCATGAACTTTGCTCAAGGAGAACTGAGGGATTATTGCAATGACGTAGGGATCCGGCTTGACCTGGCATCTGTGGCACATCCACAGTCCAATGGGCAGGTCGAATGAGCCAATGGCCTCATACTAGCCGGAGTTAAACCTCGCCTTGAAGAACCGCTGCACCGCGCAGCCGGAGCTTGGGCTGAGGAGTTAGATTCTGTTCTGTGGAGTTTACGAACTACCCCTAACAGATCAACAGGGTTTACCCCTTTTTTCCTAGTATACGGATCTGAAGCTGTGCTTCCCTCCGACACCATCCATGATTCCCCACGAGTTTCCATCTACAACGAAGATACCACTGACGAGGATAGACAGCTATCTGTGGACCTGATTGAAGAAGCTCGGAACTTAGCTGACCAGCGCTCCACCATTTACCAGCAGAAACTCCGACGCTATCATAGTCGTCGAGTTCGGAACCGCTCGTTCAAGGAAGGGTGACCTGGTCCTCCGCCTTCGACAGGTTAAAGAGCATAAGCTGCAATCTCCATGGGAAGGACCTTTCGTCATCAGCAAAGTGCTACACAACGGATCTTACTACCTCGTTGATTTCCGCGAATTAAAAGACAGACCTGCCAATTGGCATAGGAAACGAAAACGGGAGGATCCGGGTGACATATACGATGAAACAGACCGCCCCTGGAATATAGCACAGCTACGTCCTTTCCACACTTAGCAATTTTTTGCATTACATACTTTGTAATAGTTATACATGATCAATGAAATAAAGCATATGGTTCACTCTTTGAGTCTTTTACCTCCTTTAGTTGTTCATTTTTTGATCGTGTATGTTTTTCTGACTAAAACCGCAGAGCTGGATGTTTTCCACCTAGGCGTGTATAAAAGTTGTGATTTTCAAAATCGTCCTTTAGGACGTAAGCTTAAGTTTTCTGGTGGAAAAGTTTTTTGTTGCGAACTTATGGATTCCTGGTAGCGACTTCCGGCACCTCGGTTGGGGGCTTGTTTCCGCGGTTATTGACGGACTGCCATTGGGCTTCGTCACCGCAGGCGAGCGTTTCCGGCTAAAGGTCCTCCGGCTCGTGGAAGGTCAAATAAGCAAGCCGGAAAACTTAGAAACTAGCACTTGCTTTCATACCAAACGAAACACGCATGTATAAATATCATACAGATAGCAGGATAAGTTTTTCCGCCCATGCAGTCGTTTCGTCCTAGCTACTTAAGAATATTTAAGTTATATATTACAAACCCTCGATGGGGCCAAAATGATGCATTTCATTGTTTTTCAGGAATCCCTCGGAGGATTGACCATCTTCCTCCAAGGCTTGGTAAGTATCATCCTTGCCGGAGCCCTCACCGGAATCTTCATCTGAGCGATGTGCGCTAGACCCGGAGCCTTCCTCAGCGCCTTCCTCTTCTTCGTCTTCCTCGTCGTCGGAGAAACCAGGAGGGGGAGCGTTCTTCTTGTACCAAAACGAGTGATCAACTCGCCTGGCAAACAGCATATCGTACCCCTTGGTTTCCGAGAGAGCTGCCTTGATGTTGGTGCCCTTGGGAACTCCGCGCGTAATGGACACGAAGCTCATGGTAGGGAAGTGCGCTTTGCACATTGCTAAGGCAATGGAGGCGGCTCCGCGCGCTGAAGACTCCTGCCAGTCCCTGATCAGCTCCGGCACCACCCGCATAAGCTTTGTCATCCTGTCGATGAGGGTGGTGTGGGCTCTCTTCAGCGACAAAGATTCGGCAATGCCCCGACAAGCCTCAAAGAGGTCATCGATGGATTTACGCGCTTCTTCATACGCTTCAGTCCTGGAGAGGGGAGATTCCGGCGGCCATTCGAATCCAAGACACGCTATTGAATGAATCGCATGGTCAGTTTCCGGGTATCAACCGGGATGAATGCAGTAAAGAAGGCGGAAGAATATGAAGTCCTCACGGAAGATCATCTTGTTAATGTTTTCCGCCTCCGTCTCATAAGCTTTTGACTTTGACACCAGAGTTTTGATCCTCTGGTTGCTCGTCTTTAGTTTCTCGGCGAGTTCCGACAGGTCCTTGGCGTGCTTCTCTTCGCGCTCTTTTTTCTCCTTGGTCTCCTTCTCGGAAGATTCCTTGAGAAAGTCCTTGAGGGAGGTATGCTCAGCTTTTAGCACTTCGAGCTCGCGGAGAGGTCGTCGATGGATGGGCGTTTGGCAAGTTGATCAGTAAGGCGGAAAGCAAAAGCAAATTAATTATACAACAATATTTGTTCAAATAGAGAATGCGTTGAGAAGCCTGAGGTAAGTCGGAACCTTTACCCTCGTGGTCCTTCAGGCGAGTCTCCAAGATGGAAATTGCCTTCTGGCTCTCCGCGTCCCTCTTGTCCAGCGCCTCAATCTCCGCCTTCTGCTCCAGCACTAGCATGCGCAGATCGTCATGCAGCTTGCGAGTGTTCTGTGAAGCAAACAAAAAAGGTTAGCACGAAATTTCAAATTTGGGGGCTGGACATGAAGATATATTGAAGTTCATACAGTTAAAGCATCAGTTCACACATCTTATTCGGAAAAGTCTAAACCAATGCTTGGGGGCTGGTATTACCTGGCGCAAATGCTTGTGCTTGGCGAAGAAGACCCGGAGTTCACCTTCGAGGTCAGCGAGGCCTTTCTGCTCTGTCTCCAGGTTCCCCCACACTTCGTTCATCATCTTCGTCATTTCCGCGTGATGTTGTGATAGGGGAACCTTGGTGAGAACTGGAAAATGATGCTGGTGCGTCTGGGGAGTACCAGCCGCACCGCTCAGCAGTAATTTCCTTTCGACATCCTCAGCCGGAGCTTCAGCCGAAGTGACGTTTGGTTCCTCTGGCGGAGGTTGGGAAGAGGAGGCGCCTTTGCCGGATTCCGCCACTGGCTCTTCAGGGAGATCATCAACGTTGATGACATCTTTCGGGTCCGGAGCGGTAGTGGCGGTGGCTTTGGGCGGAACCTCCACCTCCGGGGTAACTGGCATCGAGGCAGGGGAAGGCTTGGCTTTCTTGTTTGGATTCTTGGGGGGCTTGCTTCCGGAACTTTGTCTGCGCATCATGAGAAAGTATATCACTAAGCCGGAATGCATGCAAATTTAAGTTCATTCAGTTGGAATGCAAGCACTTACGCAGATGGAGTGAAGAACTGTGCGATGTTTGGCTATGACCGTTTACTGGTGTCAATAAGCTTGAGGCGTTGCTTCTCCTTCTCAAGCTTCCGAGTAGCCGCGGCGCTTCGCGGGCACGCTTCGGAGCTGGGCCGGAGGGCGCGGCTCTCTTTCGCTTGGCGGGAGCCGGAGCCTCGGGAGCTTCCGCGTCGGATGCGGCCTCGGGATCGGTGGTTCCGGTGTGAGGAACTCTGGTCAAGGTTCTGAGGTCCTTCTCCTCGAGGGCTTCAAGCTAAGCGAGCAAAGGTAGAAGTCCTTAGACAAAATAACACAAGCAAATGAAGAATCAGCTGGTAAGCAAAAAGACTTACCGCGGTTCCCGATCTGTTCATGTGGATATCAATGTTGCACACGTGAACACGAAGATCACGTGGAACTTTAATCAGCACCCGGATCCACGTGTCCAAGGCGTCGGCGGAGAGGTTGTCCTTGGAGGTGCGCATGAGGTCGTCACACCCCGTGTAGTGGAACATCAAGCGATCCCGATGTTGAAGTGGTTGGATCCGTTTGGTGAACCACGACATGGGCAGGTCTTTGCCTGTCAAGCTCTCTTCTGTCAGCTTGTAGATCCGCCGAACCGCCCTTGTTAGCTGAGGAGACTCGGAAAGATGAGGGCATTGCGACCAGGCAGGTGTCTCGCTGGCGGGACCGTCCTTGAAATCCGGCAGCACTCTCGAACTTGTTGGATCAGAAACGTCCTTCAAGTAGAAGAAGCCTCCGGACCAATATCGGACAGAATCGTGGCGGTCTGTAGGCGAGTAGACGCGGCCGGGGCAGAGCTTGAATGTGATACTCCCGCAAGTAGCTAGCGAGGAAGTTTGCGAGATTGTCTCCTTTTTGACGGAGAAATAATATTGAAACAATTGTAGATCAGGGGTTACCCGGAGGTGGCCTTCACAAAGGGTGACGTGGTTGCTGATGGCCAGGATGCTGTTGGGAGAGATGTTATGGGGCTGCAGCAGGTACGTCTTGAGGATTTCCGTGAAGAAATCGCTTGGCGGAAGCGAGAATCCCCGCTCGATCAACGCCTTGGTCACCACCCATTCACCGGCTTCGGGAGCTGGAGTTGGGGCACCCGGAACCGTTCGCCAGGATCCGGGCTTCAAGAACCCTTCCGCCTCGAGGTTGCAGAGCTCGGTCTCTGTAGTGGTACAAGGCCACCACTTCCCTTTGGCTTCACCGTCGCGAGACCGGGCCTTTGATTTTTTGGCGGCTAACTCTTCCACTTTCTTTTGCATCTGCTCGGATCCGACAGCTTCTTCCGGGTTGGCAGATGACCTTCTATGTTCTTGCCGGAATCCTTTGAAGGATCCAGCTGAACAGGAATAAAGGGAGGAGGAGCGGAGGAAATTGGGGTTGCCGCGATGGGCTCTGTCTGCGAGGTAGGCGGAGTCGAAGAAGACATCTACAAAAAATTCGAGATAGCTAACCTTAGCCGGAGCCGTTTTTACACCCTAGTCATCCCTACCAAGGACGGCGAAAAGACTGAAGCTCGGAAGACTTACCGGAATGGTTTCCGCGGTGGTCGGAGTCGCCGGCGGTGAGGTTTTTGCCGCAGTGGCTCGCCGAACTTAAGAACTTGACGAACTCGATGAACACCACACGGCGGCGTTGAACTCCGGCGATCTTCCGGCGGACTCCGGTGCGGCGGAGGAAGCGAGCTCGGAGGCGGCGCTGTGCAGAGAGGTGAAAAGGGGGGCGAATGGGTGATTAGGGGTGGACGGTGAGATATTTATAGGCTGAGGATGAGATTCGTGCTCTACATCCTGTGGTCGGAACACAAGCGTCGCGCCGTTGGATGGTCGACACGTGTCGAAAACCCTAACAGTAAAAATGGCTGAGGATAAGTTACCGCTCAAATCGCCCGAAAATGGCGCCAAGATTGGCGGAACCGTTTGAACTTTTCGAGGTTCCGGGTGACAATTTAAAAATGACCAGCCGTTATTTCTGCAGGAGAGTAACCTGGAGACACATTGTAAAAATGATGTCGATGGATGAAGTCCCGCAGGATGAAGGTTGTTTCCGGCAAAAAAGCTGGAAAGGAAGAAATCATGAAGTTGGAGTTCTTCAAGTTTCCCCATGTTACCGAGAGGATTGTCGAAAGCGAAGATGATTTAGCAAGCCGGAAACAAGAGGTGAATCTTGGAGAACTCTGGGGGCTACTGTTGTGGGTATACTTCATGGGTGTACCATCGACAGTGCCTAGATCCGGCAAGCCTGGGTGGCCCATAGACGGTGATGGTGACATGAGGCCCATCGGGTGGCCCAGTTGTTGTAGATCAAGATGGATGAAGTCCAGCCCAGGAACAGGAAGCCGGATCCACCGGCCAACTCAAGAAGTCGGATCCGGTCTGACCCGTTAGGGGTAGCCGGATCCAATGCGACATATACGGAAGGGCGGATCCTTGACGTGCATGGCAATGTAATATACCGTAGTTAGGCAACTTGTATTCCGGCTAGGACTCTCCATGTAAACCCTAGATCTGTACGTCTTTATAAGCCGGATCCTGGGAGCCCTAGAGGCACAACCACAACTCATTATAACAACGCGAAAGCGCCCAGATAATTCCAGACAAGTAGCAGTATGCCCTGTCATCGTGCAGGTGTTCCGAAGCTGGGTAAATCGCGTACCACCGTCCCGAGGACTCTCCACCCGACACTAGTGGAGAAGAGGCCTTTCGTCCCAAGCCTCTGGGAGCAAATGTCCCCGTTTTGAACCAAACCGGGTCCAATGGGGGGCACTGGTCCCGGTTTGTGATACAAACCGGGTCTAAAGGCCCATCGGCAGGGCGCAGCATGCTGTGTCAGGGCTCGGATGCCTTTAGTCCCGGTTTGTATCACAAACCGGGACCAAAGGCCCACCCTTTGGTCCCGGTTTGGATTACCAACCGGGACTAAAGGCCCGGTCTGCCTATATAACCTTGCCCCGCCCAAGTGTGAGCCACACTTAGCCATTTTTTCACTTCTTACACTACTAGGAAAAGGCTTACCACCGGCGACCTGAAAAGGCTTACCGCCGGCACTTTCGGACTCGCCGGCGATAACCTCGCCGGTGGTAAGTGGTTACCGCCGGCACCTTTCATTTCGCCAGCGGTAACATGACGTTATCCCCGGCGCTTTCGCGTATTCGCCGGCGGTAATTTTGTACCACCGGCGCCTCCATACTCACCGGTGGTATTTTAAGTTACCCCCGGCACATAGAGGAAGGCGCCAGCGGTATGTTGAATAGGATTAAAAAAAAGGCACAAGAATTTCCATGAGACAAGTTCTCCAAGATACTACACATAAATTCGTCGTATCCACATTACACGTATCCAGTCCGTGATGTGTATGCTGCACAACATGCAATATTTACACTGAAATGTGCCATAGTGATCCTTAGCCCGTGAACATCTCTGGTCAGTGTCTAATTCGGTATTTCCAACTGTAGCCAAACCAAAATCCTCTGCTTCCATCCTCTGTACTGCGTTGCTATGCCATCTTGTACTTAGTAACCATATTAGTGGCTGACAAGCAGCCGATTCCGAGCATCACCACAGCTACGACAAAAACTGCAGATAACATATGAAATCCATGGTAAGACATACAACTAGATAGGTGTTGTGGTGCAAGGAAAAAGTGAGACACTGGTTTGCAATGTTGAGATAGCCGTGAATATCGTACCAGGAATGGTGCCAAAGAACAGAAGAGCAAGCCGGTGCCGTACCAACCATGGAAGCTCGGTTTCGAGATCACAATGCCATTCAAAAGAACGCCCTTGTTTTTTGTTCCGATCTGATAGTTTCAGTTCGGATATAGGGAACTCCACACCAACAACAAAATTACCTAGTAACTAATAGCAAGAAAAAAATCACATCAATGATTGTTATTACCAAAAGCATGTGTATCAGATTAATCTCCGTTCTTAGAACCAACATCATTAAGCAGCAGCACTACAGACTATTATGCAATGCACCAACCATGTACATTGGTGCTTTATATTAGAGAAAGAGATGAAGTCAGATAACTACAAACTATTATTGTTCTCAAAATCCTCCTATACTTCAAGCATCCACTAACACACGGCAATAATTCCTGACCTGGGAAATATCAAGCATCTTTCACGCCAAGCCAATAGAAACCAAAGCATGGATTGCACATACAAACCAATGGCAACATAAGGGTGATAAGGGACAACGTATTAGTAAAATGCAAATACACACTTGCTTGTTCTCAATATAGTCAGCACAAGTTCCATAAAGTTAATAAACATCAATGCGAATGTTCATTTCAGATGACATCATAGATTCTTGGGAAAATTTCTAACACCCCTTCATAACATCTGCTAGGTTGCTACTTTATACTGGCTGTAAACTCAATATCTGCTACCATGGGATAAACTACCAAGTTATAAGATAGATAGATGCCCAACACAACACACCAATTTCAGCAAGACTAAGGCATATGTTTCAATCGATTTCAGCATACGAAATCAAGCATAACAAATAATCAATGATGCCCATCAACTTTACAGCACAGCAAGGTAGTAAACAAAATAAAATATTGGTCCAGGAGCCTCAATAGCGGCAAACATACGCGCTGCAGTCCAAAGAAAATATGGAGTACTCCAGAGAGAGAGAGAGAAACAGAGACCTTCAGGATGACACGGTGCAGTCGAATAAGGCAAGGGCAGCAGGTCGTAGTGGACACCAGCAGCAGCAGCTCAGCGAATCACAGCTATGCCTACAACGACGCCAGCTCCAACATCACATGCTTGGGCGCAGCCGCCATCTGCCCTGCCACGTGAAACGAGACCAAATTAACTTGCTGTGCCTGATAAAAGTTTCAGCTACAAATGTACACAAGAACATAATCCTAGGTGCACAAAAGAGGCATCAAAACAGGAACATGACCTTCACGATGACAGCGGTTGACAGAGCAAAATAAGGTGCTCCTTGACCGGAGAGCGTGCAGCTCTGAGAAGTTGCCCACCAATCTGTCCGAGACATCCCCTTCTCCGTCTTCTCAAGAAAAAAATCAATAGCAAATGGAATAAGTGAACTTTGAAGCATACTAAATTTAACTAGCAACTAAAGCTAGCTCCTGCCATGCTAAAGCTAGAACACTAATGGCTGACATCCTCCTATCTAAAACAAAATTTTGATCATTGTTTCACATACCTAAGGTTTCGGCAAGTATTGAACATTTCAGTTCAGCGACTTCAGTCAAGTAATTGGGTGCAGACAAGGACAGCTCTCTAACACCATAGCAACTCGATATCCTTTACAAACCAGAACGTGGGATTAAAAGGTGATCACAAATCAGATTGCTTTTCTGTACTGGCAACAGTTTGGATACCAAAAAATTGCCATAGACGAAGTCTGAACCAATCCCAATCACCACGCCAAGAGTGGCATGGCACACAACAATGAATGCATGGTTTCTCAAATGCTAGCATATTTGACATGATAAAAAAAAATCAGATTTTTTGCAAGAATACACAGGGAGGAGGAGAGGGGCCTCACCGGCAGCAGCTTGAGCTGGAGATGGTTGGCATCAGTAGCACGGAGTTGTGGCCGGCAGCAGCTACGAGCTGCAGCTCGTGTAGGCAGGGGCTGCAGTCCTAGGCGCCGGCGAGCTCCACCGCGGCGCTGCCATCCATCGAGGCTGGTTCGTCGGGGAGGAACCGCGAAGGGGCTGGGGTGGAAGAGGCCGGCGGCGAAGAGGGAGGACGGGCAGCGGGCCGCGGCCCGGGCGACAGCGGAAACCTGGCCGCCGGCGAGGAGGGCACCGGAGCTGCGGCTCGATCTGGATCGGGTCGTGCGCAGCGGGTGAGGGAGAGAGGGCCTGGCTGAGGTGTTGGCCGGAGTTGAGGGGCAACACGTAGGCGGGGGATGGGCTGGCTAGGTAGATCTGGGGGAGAAGGGCGGTGGTTGGTGCAGTGCGGTGCGGTGTTGGTGGCGGCGGCGGCGGTGGTGGGTTTCTGGACTTGGGTTGGGACCGGGGACCTTGGGGGAAGACTAGCGTCACGGGTGTAGTCTCCGGTAAGGAAGCTTGGGCGTCGACCACTGGCGAATTTGCATAGGCGCCGGGGGTATATTTGGCCTAGATGGTCCATACGAGCCCACATTACCCCCGGCACCCTCGAAGTGGGTTTGCCAGTGTTAAGGCCCGCTACCCCTGGCATTATTGGGCTGAATTCGCCGGCGGTAAGGCCAGGCCGGACGGAGGCCCCGCGGCCCATTATATCGCCGGCATCTTCAAATCGAACTCGCCGGCGGTAACGCATGGACCCCCGGCATCTTCCTTTCAACCTCGCCGGCGGTAGGGTTAGGCCACCCTGGAAGGCTTTACCGCCGGCATCTTCAAATCGAACTCGCCGGCGGTAAGGAGTGCGGCTATAAGCCTTTTCCTAGTAGTGTTATCACAAGAGGGGTGTATTGCTTTGCTCTCTTCACATGCACAAGAGGTGTTCGATGAAATGCTTAAGAGGTTTTGCCACTTGAGTTCACACAAATCAAGCCACACTTAACTTGCTTTTTTCTTCTCCATCGAGGTTAACAACTTTATCCTTTCATTTGTAATTGATAAAATGCATGTGTATATATATACATCGTTTCACTAATCATGATGTTCTGTAATGGTTTTTGATAAGCTTAATTATATCATGCAGATGAATCGGCAATGGATGTACATTGACCGACGCTTTGACGAGTTCACTTCGGGCCTGAGTAATTTTATGGCCATGGCCGAGGCAAACAAACATGGTGGCTTTATGTATTGTCCATGTGTTGACTGTAAGAATATCGTAAATTACGCTCACTCGAGTACCATTCACGGCCACCTTCTGCGATCCGATTTCAGGCCCAGTTACTATTGTTGGACCAAGCACGGAGAAAGAGGGGTTATGATGGAAAACAATGAAGAAGAGGAAGAGGATGATGACCGCTATCCCATGTTCGCTGAATACGGTGATACTGCAGAAGGCAATGAAGACAATGAAGCAGAAGATCAAGAGGCACCAGATGAGCCTGCTGATGATGATCTTGGTCGGGCCATTGCTGATGCAAGGAGAGAATGTGAAACTGAAAAGGAAAGGTTGGCCTTCGACCAGATGATACAAGATCACAACAAATTGTTATACCCAACTTGCGAAGATGGCCATAAAAAGCTAGGCAGCACACTGGAATTATTGCAATGGAAGGCAGAGAACGGTGTCACTGACTCAGGATTTGGAAAGTTGCTGACAATAATTAAGAGGAAGCTTCCAAGGGGTAACGAATTGCCCGCCAGTACGTACGAAGCGAAGAAGGTTGTCTGCCCTCTAGGATTAGATGTGCAAAAGATACATGCATGCATTAATGACTGCATCCTCTACCGCGATGAGTACGAGAATTTGGATGCATGCCCGGTGTGCACTGCATTGCGGTATAAGATCAGACGAGATGACCCGGGTGATGTTGAGGGCGAGCGCCCCAGGAAGAGGGTTCCTGCCAAGGTTATGTGGTATGCTCCTATAATACCACGGCGGAAATGATCTCGTCAAACCTGGCCAGCTCGTGCGTCTAGGGACTCAGATGCGAAGGTTGCATGAATGGTACCTGCAAGCCTGTCGAAAGAGTGAACGCTACCTCACGGTGGCAGTTAGAGACGAGCATTACTTCCGGGGGAAGGAGGAGATAAACCTTGAGTTTGAAGAACTATTTCAGTTATTCAATCAAGACGCCCTCGACAAAGCTGTCATCTGTTGCTACTGCCTGTAAGTGATTTATTTATGTAATTAAATCTGTAGCTCAGCTCATTCATTTGCACTAACAATTATCCTCACTATATTCTTTTTGTACGCTATATATTAATTATGCAGAATAAAGATACTCGAATGCAAAAGAGGCAAGCTCCATGACATCGGGTTCATTGACCCAAACACAGTTCATGAAGTTACGGTTCGACAGTACCCCAAGGACACAGAGGACAACATGCTACTGTTTTTACAGAAGCAAGCAAACAAAGAGGATATATACTTTCCCTACAACTTCAAGTGAGTGTTATAACATACATTATGCTTGTGCAGCTTCCACTTTATTCTTCTAATCATTGAGCTATGCTTGTGCAGCTTCCATTTTATTCTCCTAATCATTGAGCTTAAGAAAGGAGTCGTACTTGTCATGGACTCGAAACGTAAAGAACATTCGGAATAGGCGAACATGGCTGCGATGCTCCAGAGGTAATTTCAATCAATTTCGTATCGGCATCTTCATCTGTTCTAATTCGATGATATCATCAACTAATCAATAACTCATTTACTCATTTTTTCTTTGCCGGGCAGGGCTTGAAAACGGTTCATCAATACTGTTCCGGGTAAATGAAAACCGGAGCTTACATTTAAAGATTACCCTGTAAGTAGTACTATATATATATAGCTATGTCCGTGAATCTCTTTGATATTTTATTTCAATACGATGCTTGATTATTCGTTTGATCGAACTATTTTTTCGTAAAGTGTATGAGGCAGGAATCCGGGAATAACTTATGTGGATACTACGTCTGCGACTTCATTCGTGAGATGGCAAGTCACAGGGATGCGGAGGACGCTATACACCACACTCGTGTACGTGATCAATATTTCACAATTAATCTTATTACCATCAATTGTATTGAGTTCCATTCATATATATTGATCTCCTTTTTTTAATATAGATGATACGCCTGCGGGACACTCTCATAACGGAGGATCGCATACGAGCAATTCAAGAGGAACTCACGGGATTCTTTCTTAACGAGGCCCTTGCGCCAAATGGAGAGTACTATCGGCAGTTCGTAGATCTTGAACGACGTAGTGGTTACGCATTATTGTGGTGATATATTTAGTAAAGAGGTCCGACTTTATATTATAAATATGCATGCATTACGTGTACTGTTGATGATGTCTATATATTCATGACGATGTTTTGTGGTTTTCTTGAATGATGTATGCATTACTGAAACTCTGCCGCGGCAGAGAAACGCTGCTCCACCCTAAACCTGTGCCGCGGCAGAGAAACGGCAATTTTCTGCCGCGGCAGAGACCCTCCAGTTCCGGTTCGTACTACGAACCGGGACCAAAGGTCCTCCACCACGAGCACCCTGGCCGCACCACGTGGCGGGGCCTTTGGACCCGGTGCATATTTAAACCGGGACTAAAGGGGGGACCCTTTAGTCCCGCCTCCTTGGTCCCGGTTTAGAAACCGGGACTGATGGCCCAAACGAACCGGGCCTGAAGCCCCGTTTTCCACTAGTGCGATGGTCCCTACTTCTTTTCCCCCTCGTGAGGATCCCTCCTCGGAGGTACCGTCGAATAGGCTACGACACCTCCCCATGCTTTGCTGATTCCTCACCTTGATTTCTCATGTATCTATGGTTTGATTGTAACCACATACAATCACTATCTTGCCATTTATATCCAATTTATGGTGATGATCTGTTTGTTCACCCCATCTCTGTGAGTGGGTTGTGACACTGAAACGGAGGTAGTATTTGGCTGCCCACAAGTTGGTTAAAATTAAGCAATAAATGAACTAGAAGCCAAAATACATCATAAAGTAATTTAGGATCAAACCAACTGCAGATAAGCTCTGTCAACTGTACCAAACCAAACATGCCCAACTGCTAAGTTGCAACACGTGTGCATAGGCCCCCATCATTCACCGGGCCTAGGGGTTAGCAAGTTTTGGACGCTATGATCAGCAAGTGCAAGTCATTTTCATCTAAGATTATAAAGTGCGGAATATCGGTTTGGTAGCAGATTGGTTTTGGCATTACGGATATTGGATAGCGGATGATATATGGAGTGATACATTCTAATATTAGAGTTTAAGAGTTGTTCAAATTTCTGAGTTATAGATGTGCATAGCATATGCCGTTCTAGTGTCAAACTTATGCTGATACGCATCGGCCAATATCATTACACCATGACCGTGCTAGTTAAGTTTAAAAAAATAAACGATATTGCAAAATGTAAAGCAGGGTGCTGATACCAATGTAACGCCGACCTTGTGCGCATCTGCTTTCAGTTACAAGTCAAGTCATCTAAGCCGAGCGCACTAAATATTTAATCCACTTTTCCTCGCTAGGTTCACTCTGCATGGAAGGATTCAGGCATATCGCAGCCGAGCAAATCAAGCTTTGTGCTTCGTCCCGATGAAAGAATCATGGATACACAACGACACCCTCTTTCTTTTTCCAAAGGCATCATCTTTTGTACACATCCGCTGATTATTGGAGAAGAAAATCATGCTTCGATTGGCTTTCTTGAAAGAAGATAACCTGTTTATTGCTCATTGCACAGACCAAATTAAAGAAAGAAAGGCATATATCCTCATCAGATGGCTCCGGTTCTTTTTGGTGGAGCCCAGACGCGCACAACATGTTGGCCCAGACGCGGCAGTAGCTTCACCGGGACTTTCCGTCGAGACAACCTGCAACAAATACTTAATCCGTCGAGTACTTTCCTACGGCGGCAAAGCAAAAGTGGATGAGCACATGATGCTTACGCGCGCCCAGTGGCAGGCAATGATCGCAAGAGAGAAGAAGAGTAATGGAGCATCAAGCAGCAGTGGTTACAAAGAAGCTTCCCGCCCGGCGAAGAAGTCGGATGAGAAGCCGAAGAAGAAATTTGATAAAAAGAATCTTCGCTGCCATAATTGCAATCAACTTGGTCACTTCAAATTGGAGTGTCGCAACCCTCCGAAGGAGAAGGCTCTCTTGGCGAAGGAAGGAGATGATGCACCAATGATGTTGATGCTTGAAGTATGCAAGCTGATGGACAACATTGACTCAACTCCGCAGGTGCCGGCTAGGAAGATCATCACACTCGAGGAAGACAAGGTTTTCCTTCATGACAAGGCGAGGATGTCTGGTACCTCGATACAGGTGCAAGCAACCACATGACCGGCGACAAGGCTCAGTTTTCTGAGCTGGACCTCTCGGTAGGAGGAACGGTTCGGTTCGGTGATGGATCAACCGTTGGTATAGCAAGGCGAGGTACTGTCCCGTTTGAGTTGAAGAACGGCTGACATAGGCATCCCCAATGGGCCTGCCAGAGAAGGTACCCGGGGTTTTCTGAAGGCCCATGACCCGAAGATTGTAAAGTCCGGAAGCCCAGTTAGGGGAGAGTTTGGAAAGATAGAATTGTATTAGGAATATCGACTTGTAATTACTACGGGAAGGACTCAGATTGTCTCCCGAACTCTGTAACTTGTTTATCACGAAACCCTCGGCTCCGCCTCCTATATAAGGGGGGTCGAGGGACGAAGAAGGGATCGATTCAATGTCAACATAACCCTAGTTTTTCTAGCAGTCGAGTACCTTTTCCGGCTGAAACCCTCGAGATCTACTTGCCCTCTACTTCCGCTAAAACCCTAGTCTACAATCTGTAGGCATTGATAAGTTAATACCTTGTCAATTGGCGCCGTCTGTGGGGATTAGAGGCGACAAGGAGCTGATCTCGATGGCACGATCAACATCGTCGATATCTTCGGTGGCAAGCAACGCGATGGATGGAGGTAAACGGATCGACACTGATCTAGTCGATTTTATTCCTCACCCGCCCTCCCGTGTGGATGGATATGCGTATCTGGAGGAGCCCATAGAGATGACGTTCGGAAGTTTCCACTTCCGCGTCGGGAAGGATGGATCTCACCGTCTCGCGATGCCGAATTCTTCGGGAACGTTCGCGGTCGATTCTGATTTCTCGGGATCGGCATCATCCTTCGAGTCAGGCGAAGAGGAGATCTCGCCGACAATCTTCACCAAGCCCGCGTCAAGCAGAAAACTCGCCAAAATCTTCAGCAACATGTCCTTCGGGTCATCTGCGGACTCCAATATAAGCAGTGACTCCGATAGTGTCGATAGATTCATCGACAAATCTACCCTTATTTGGGAGGTCTTCGCCGATCGTTACGACGGTGTCACCGACCCAGAAAAAAACAACTCAGGGCCAACATATCATCAAGTATACGTGATTGGCGAATCCAGCCATCCGGAGAATGAAACATCAGAGGCTTTCGATGATTTGGGAAATCCATACGTCGATCCCGCTGATCTCACGCGAGGTTTAGGGACCAAATATGTCGGGACTACACCGCGCCAGAAGCTGCAGCTACCACAAGCAGCTTGCGATAGAGCGACAACAGCCCTAAACGGTACCAACCCGTTGACTACTGCCGCGATGGTGGAAGAGTTGCAAGCGTACCAATATAGGCTCGCGCGTGCTAGTCGAGAATTGGAGAAACAAAGGGTGATACTGGAGCAAAGAAAGGCAGCAGCTTCCGCGTCAAGCAGGCGTAGAGCTGAGCTGAGTCGACAATCAGGAACTTCGGGAAATAGTCACAGAGAAGCTCGCAACAGGGCAAGATCTCGGCTGCACAACATACCTGAAGGCGAGAGGGAGCATCTGGTCCAAAACCTCGACATGTCCTTTATGTCAATAGACACAAGAGGAAACATCATCCCAAAAACACTGGAAGCCGGGTATATGGCGACTCAGGCTTACATACTGGCATCAAGGCCACCTCCCGGAGATCCAAGGGAAGCGCTGTATAACAGGGCTATGGCAGGAGTTGGAGTCATGGGGACAGCGTTCGCAAGTATAAGAACACCTCCCGAAGGCGCGGCAAGGCAAAATAGTCCACGACCCACAGTAGTGGTTCAGGACCCTCCGAGAATGTCGGCAAGAGATACAGCAACACAGGCGCGGGTCGACAGGGCGCGACAAGAAAGGAGAGAACGCCGGCACTCACCAGAGGTCGATGAGGAGGATATGTGCGGCCTCCCCTGTTTTACTCGACGAGTTCGTAAAACACGGGTCCCGTCTGGGTTTAAATTACCCGACAACTACAAGAAGTTCGACGGATTGCAAGATCCTGAGGACTGGTTGGTGGATTACCTGGAGACAGTAAAGCTTACGGGTGGAACCAAAGCAACTGCCATGCAGAGCATCCAGGTACACTTGAGCGGAGCAGCGCGATCGTGGATAAAAAAGTTACCGCCTGGATCTATCGACAGTTGGGAAACCTTCGAGGACATGTTCGTAAAGAACTTTTTGTCCACATGCAAGAAACCTGCGTCAATAGAGCAACTAAGAGCTTGTCGACAGAAATATGACGAGTCGATGAGGACATACATCCAGCGGTGGAACATTATCAAAAACTCGGCAGAGAATATATCTGATGAAAGATCGATAGATGCATTTGTCGCTGGGATCAGGAGGAAGGATTTAGTCGAGGACTTGGGAAGGACTAATCCAAAAACAATATCGGCACTCATGGAGATAGCGAATCGCTGGGCAGATGGAGAAGATGCTGTTCACAACAAGCGGCATAGGTCGCCCGAGGATGACCGTAACCGAAATATTCAAAATAGACGACGCTTTTCTCGACAGTTCCCAGATTATGACGGTCCCGGCCAAATATCGGCCGGCTTCCGAGGAAATATAGGAGGAAACAGTCGAGATGATTCTCAAAAGAGCGGTGAGCACCGCAGCGATTACAGGGACGGTCCTCGTCCCAATAGGCAAAATAATGGTCCAAGGTTCCAGAGGCCGTATATATCTTCCGAAGATATGTTGAACGGACCATGCCAAATGCACTTCTACCTCGACAACAACGGGAAGAGACAGTCGGGACATCTGCAGAAGGACTGTCAAACTTTCCAGGTACTGAACAAGTATGCAGGGCATGTCAATACACAGGCAGCAAATAGAAATCCCCAGGGGCCAAGGAGTGAGATTCATCTTCCACCTCCTCCCGCAATCACGGACGAAAATCGACATCAGTTGCAAATAGCGGCAGCTCCAATGAATGGTCCCTATATCAACACCAATGGGGAGGTCTCGATGATTCAGAAGGGCAGGCCATCCAATAGAGCTCAAAAAGTAATTTCGCGGCAAGTCTTTATGGCAGAGAAGATGCCTCCACCAACAATTGAGTACCTGAATTGGTCGGGGCAGGCCATCGGCTTCACCATAGCGGACCACCCACAGCAAGTCCCTCGACCAGGGCAATCAGCTTTGATCCTGCCGGCGGTGATTGCAGGATTCGACGTTTCACGAGTGTTCATAGATGGAGGCAGCAGCTTGAACCTCATGTATGCAGATACTTTGAGGAAGATGAATATATCCTTGGCGAATCTAACACCAACCGACACGCGTTTTCATGGTATTACACCAGACAAGCCAAGTTATCCATTGGGAAAGATAAGTCTCGACGTTCAGTTTGGAACCCCAGAGAATTACATAAGGGAGAAGTTGGAATTTGAAGTCGTGGATTTCCCGTCACAGTATCATGCTTTGCTAGGGCGACCGGCGTATGCCAGGTTTATGGCGGTACCACACTACACGTACTTGTTGTGGAGGCTCCTTGGACCTAAGGGTCCAATCACAGTAAAAGGAAGCTTCGCACTAGCGGATAAGTGCGACAAGGATTTTCATCGGCTGTCAGAAACTTTCGGGATGCAAGCAGAATATATGGCGTCAAAGCTGACAACTGACTACGACGTGTTGCCAGATGGAGGGAGGCCGCTCAAGGAACCAACCTTTGATACCACGAAGAACTCGAAGGAAGTGCAGATACACCCGACAGATCCTAAGAAAACGACAGCTATTGCCACAAACATGGACCTCGCATATGAAAGCGCGCTCGTCGAGTTCCTCCGTGAGCACTGGGAAATCTTCGCATGGTGTCCAGCTGATATGCCAGGAGTACCCAGGGAACTTGCCGAGCAACCCCTTAATTTGGATCCATTGGCCAGGCCAATTAGACAACCTTTGCGGCGTTTTTCAGAACCAAACCGCAAAGCAATGCTGTCGGAAATTAATCGACTCAGAGAAGCTGGATTTATCAAAGAGTTACATACAGAAGCCACGTGGGTAGCTAACCCAGTGCTGGTCCCGAAGAAAAATACGGAGGTCCTTCGCATGTGCGTCGACTTCACGTGTCTCAATAAACATTGTCCAAAGGATCACTTCCCCCTCCCGAGGATCGATCAAATTATCGACTCCACGGCAGGCTGTGAACGTCTTTCCTTCCTGGACGCTTATTCTGGTTATAACCAGATACGACTAAAAGAAGAAGATGAAGTCAAAACAGCTTTCATAACACTATATGGCGTGTTCTGCTATAGAACAATGCCTTTCGGGTTAAAAAACGCGGGAGCAACATATCAGCGGATGATGCAAAAGTGTCTCGCCACGCAGATTGGCAAGAACGGTCAAGTGTACATCGACGATGTCATCATTACAACAAAGCAGGGCTCAACCTTGGTTGAGGACCTCAAGGAAACTTTTGACAATCTTGATAAGTTTTGCCTCAAGCTGAACCCGACGAAGTGCTCTTTCGGCGTCCCTGCAGGCGAACTTCTCGGGTTTTTGGTATCAGCAAGAGGAATCGAGGCTAACCCAGAGAAAATCCAAGCTATAGTAACAATGCGGAAGCCAACCAAGCTAAAGGAAGTACAGCAGTTAACTGGGCGAGTCGTGGCTTTGAGCAGATTCGTCGCCAGACTAGGAGAAAAGGCGTTGCCATTTTACGCCTTGATTAAGCAAGGAGAGAAGTTCGAGTGGAACAAAGAAGCAGACAGAGCCTTTGAGAACCTCAAGCGCACAATCTCAACAGCTCCAATATTGGTAGCGCCTAAGGAGAAGGAACCCCTCTTGTTATATATTGCAGCCACACCTCAGGTGGTTAGTACGGTACTTGTGGTCGAAAGAGAAGAAGAAGGGAAACTTTATGGAGTTCAGAGGCCAGTATATTTCATCAGCGAGGTTTTATCGCCTTCAAAACAGCGGTACCCGCACTATCAGAAGTTGGCATATGGGGTATTCACAACTGCAAGAAAGTTGCGACACTATTTTTCGGCGCATCCGATAATAGTGGTCAATGAGGCACCTTTGTCAAATATATTAAACAATCCAGAGGCTACGGGTCGTGTCTCCCTCTGGGGAATAGAACTTTCCCCTCGGGACATCACGTATGAAAAAAGAAAAGCAATAAAGTCGCAGATCTTACCAGACTTCATCGCAGAATGGATGGAGCTGCAAAGTACGGGACCTCCAGACTTATCGAGAACATCGACCATGAACTTCGACGGGTCCAAAAGGCTAGAAGGAGCTGGAGCAGGCGTGATATTAGTATCACCTCAGGGAGATAAGTTGAAGTATGTGCTACGGATGACGTTTCCTAACGCGTCTAATAACGAGGCGGAGTACGAGGCACTCATACACGGGATGAAGATGGCGAAAGCTTGCGGCGCAACCCGGCTAAAAATATTCGGGGATTCTCAACTAGTGGCTCAACAGGTGATGAACCAGTGCGACGCAGTCAACGACAGCATGATAGCATACAAGGAGGTATACAACGAACTCGAGAAACTTTTCGATGGGTGCGAAGTGAATCATATTAGCAGACTCAGCAACGATGAAGCCGACGTTTTGGCGAACATCGGGTCGCAATGTTTGGCAATACCACCCGGCGTATTTTGGGAGGAGATAAGTGAAAGATCAACAAAGGCGAAGAAACAGCCAAAGAAAAAGGAGAAGCTCGAGAAAGCCTTGGGGGCTCCACCGGCAATAGAGGCAAGTACATCGGGAGATGAAGAAGAATCACATGAGGTGATGGTAGTGCAGGTTCCTTGGATGCAGGTATATGTCGCATATATTTCAAGGAAAGAAATATCCGAGGATCCAGTAGAAGCAAGGAGAGTTATTCGACGGTCCAAGACTTTCACCGTGGTTAAAGGTGAGCTTTATAAGCGAAGTATATCGGGCGTTTTGCAGCGATGTGTCACGCCCGAAGAAGGTCGAGTACTCTTAAGAGATGTGCATGAAGGAGTGTGCGGACACCACGCAAGCAGTCGAGCTATTGCAGCCAAGGTTTTTAGAGCAGGGTTTTACTGGCTAACAGCAATCGAAGATGCAAAGGACATAGTACGTACCTGCGATGCATGCCAAAGGTTCGCCGCGAAACCTCATTCTTCGGCAGCAGAGCTGATGCCAATACCGTTGTCGTGGCCCTTCGCTCAATGGGGTCTCGATATGGTGGGCAAATTGCATAAGGCGTGGCCAGGAGGATAGGAGTATATGCTTGTAGCTGTCGACAAGTTTACCAAGTGGGTTGAGGCAAAACCAATAAACTCGCCAGACGCAGCATCGGCGGTAAAGTTCATCAAAAGTATAGTTTTTCGGTTTGGAGTTCCTCATAGCATAGTCACAGACAATGGCAGCAATTTTACCTCCAAGGAATTAAAAGCATATTGCGCAGAAGTAGGCATCAAGTTACATTTTGCGTCGGTGGCGCACCCGCAAACCAATGGTCAAGTCGAGAAAGCAAACGGCATTATCTGCAGCGGCATCAAGAAACGCCTGTTAGCACCATTGGAGAAAGCTTGACACACTTGGCCAGAGGAGTTGCCTAGCGTACGGAAAACGCCCAATACAGCGACACAAGAAACTCCGTTTTTTCTGGTCCACGGAGCTGAGGCAGTGTTACCAATAGAGATAGAACACAATTCCCCGAGAGTGGCGGAATATAATGAAGAAACCTCGAGGAAGGCACTTGAAGACGACGTGGACGCACTCGACGAAGCTAGAGATGAGGTTCTGTCAAGAGTTACCAAGTATCAGCAAGACCTGAAAAACTATCACAGTCGACGTTTGCGCCCGAGATCTTTTCAAGTCGGCGACCTCGTTCTTCGGCTTACTCAGGACAGCCACAAAAAATTCGAGTCACCATGGGTGGGACCCTACATCGTTACAGAGGTGATCGCAGGAGGAGCGTACAGAATAAAGGACAAGAAGACAGGGGTCGCAGAGCCAAATCCATGGAACGTGGCGCAACTTCGGCGTTTTTACGCGTAGAAGTCAAAATATAGATGCATGTAAACATACAATGTACTGAAACGCTCGCGAGTTTTCAGACGCACACTTTTCCTTTCAGGGCACCGAGTGGGGCTGGAAGGTTTTTAATGAGGCGGGCTCGCGATGCTGCAATATAGTAAAAATATTGGTGATATACATCTTTTTTCTTCTTCAGGCTCGGGGGCTTGCAACCCACGAGTCACACAAAGATACTCGGTCTTTACAATATAGATCCAATCAATTTGCCTTGGTCGAAAAACCTCGCAAACAACATAAGTATACTCGGGGGCTAAGGGAAAAAATACATAGCTTTCGGAATTTACAATATATTTCTCGCAATATACATGATATCTCTGTATTTCAGGAAAAATGTGACAGAAAGAAGAACCTCAATCATCCCCTAAAAGGTCATCTATGTTTACCCTCTCTTCTCCCGCAGAAGCACCCAGGGAGTCAGCATAATGGCTGTCCGTGAAGTATGCAGCATCCATCCGAAGAAGATCGTCAATCATTCTTTCGGCTATGGGCGTCACCACTTCATTGATCTTGTCGACGTTCCTCTTTCGCTTCTTTAAGCGTTCGTGGCAAAGATCAACAATGTTGGACATATCAAGCTTCGGGTAGCATATCTGGAGCATGATCATTGAAAACCTAGCACCAGCCATCAATTGAGCCTTCACAAATCCGTGAACTTGCTGAACACTTTTAAACTTGTTCATCAGCTCGGGCAGAGTTTTGGGTTGTAGGTTCCGAGGAAACATGGCGTTGTAAACCATGGCGAGTGTCGTTGTGCAGAAGTCGAGATATTCCCAAACCTGGGAAGCACGATCTTGAAATCGTACAATTTGGCGGGTTCGGTCCGGAGAAGACCAAAAGCTGGAGTTGTTCTGCTGTGCAAGTCGAACGAGAATCTCGGTCCTCGCATCAACGCGCTGGTCCTCGGCAGCAGCATTCAAGAAAGAACCTAACCATATCAAAAGACATGAGGACCGAAAAACTCATATGCAAAGTAAGTAAAAGAACGCATGGGGTGAGACTTACCCGCCATATCCAGACTTGCGTCAGTCAGCAGGTCAAGCATATAATTCTCTCGAGACGTAGCTTGCAAAGCCTCGGCAACGGCAGCATCTTTTAACGCTGAGGCTTCTTGAGCCTGTTGAAGAGCCATTTTTTCCCGCTCGGAAGATTTGCGCGATTGTTCCATAAAAATAAGGGATTGTTTCTTCGTGGCCTGGAGTTGCTGTCGAAGTTCAGCTATTTCTAGTTGATTTAGGTTCACAGATGAGGAGTCATCCAGCAAAACTTCGTCAGCTATACCTGTGGAGTAAGAAGTTGCAGGAGAAGCAGAGGGTGGCACAGCAGCCTTAGAATAGTTGTCAAATATCAACTGAAAGAAAGAAAAGGTCGACATCAATAACCAAACAGAGGATTACTCCTTTTCATTGATAAGTGGGGATATTTACAAGTGATGGTCCATTACAAAAGGTCAGCTCCTAGCGAGTCGACGAAAATAGTCGTATATCGTAAGGATATCGACATCTATCAAAAGAAAGAGGAGTAAGTTGGTCTACTTGACCTCCGGCCTGGCGGAACTGGAAGGAGTAGCTAGCTTGTATCCGAGGAAGGAGAGAATCTTCTTCGAGTGCGGTTTGGCGGCCTTGATTAGAGACTGCCATTTCTCCTTGGTTATCCTCTTCGCCTCGCCAGTTTTCGCCCAGTCGACGTTTTGCTGGGCCTCGGCAACCAAAGCTATGGTGCCTTCCACGCCGATCTTCAAGTTTTCTTGCCGGAAAGCAAGTCCAAGATCTTCCTCAGGGATGAACTGCTTGGCGAGATCGGCGAAGGCCTCTGGTTGTTTTTTCTTCGGGAAGAAGTAGGGGAAAAGGTGCGTAAACGCGGTCCGCGCATCAGCAATGCTGCGGCGCGCCAGATCCCTGTGAATTTCAAGGAGGGAAAGGGCGTCGACGAGACGGTCCCCTTCAGGCTCCTGCAATTCGAAGTCTTGACCCATTTTTCCTGCTGAAACAAAGTGCGGGTTATCAACAGATATAAGGACACATCTTGGAAGGGACTCGAGAAAAGTGCTTAGTAAACTTACTGGCGAAGCGCCGATTTTGCGACTCAAGGCGGCCGATGATAGCTTCTTCACGCGCTATCTGTTGGGTTGTCTTCTTGCTTAAGGCATCTTCAGCTTGGTGAAGCCTCTTCCGAAGATCCCCAACAGAGGCAGCGTCCTCTTCGGCTTTCTTAGGAGCCTTTTCGCTTTGCTCCAGCTTGAGGGCAAGGTCATCGGCGCACTTATTGGCCTCAGAAAGGCCCTCTGGCAAAACAAGAGGTGACAATGTTATGACAAAAAAGCAGAGGAAAATCTATTCGATGAAAAGTGGCAAGAGGAATACCTTTCAACTTATCAGCATGGTCACGATACCCGATAAATTGGGTACCAAGATGAATAAATTCTTTCATCAAAGGCTGAAAAGTAACAAGGATGAGAAAAATGACATGGGAAAAAGTTCGACAGCAAAAAAGAAATTGGGCAGAGCACTTACATCGCCCATAGGAGGAGTCGCAGAGCTACCAGTCAAAAGACTCGACTCTTTGCCTGGCTCAACCCTCGCTCTCTTCGGTGATGGGGCACGGGGGCTCGCGACAGGAGTCGGATGCCCTATATCTTGAGGAGGCGAGGTTTCGTCCGTAACTGGGCGAGTCTCCGAAAGAACTAAAGTACGAGACGTGCTCGTTAGAGCAGCCACGTTAGCAAGAGGATCTTCTTCCTCCTCGCCACTATACATCAAGAAATAGTATAAGAAACGACCAACAAGCAATATATCGGGTGCAAAATAAAGACAGGGACTTACGAGCTGACGAGGGCATCGTCGTACGGGTTGAAGGCTATCCCCTCTTCTTCAGGTGCAGTCTCCTCGACAGGAGATTTCCCCGCTTTAGAGGTGCCAGAGTCCGCGACCTCATCCCTTTTCCTCTTGTTTGTCGGGGAAGCAGCAGAAGGGAGAGACTGCGTCGACTCACAGCTTCAGATTCAACTTCTCTTTCAGAGGAAGCCGCGGATTTGCGAGAACCCGCGGCTTCACTCTCAGGACGAGAAGTACCCTGGTTCTCGTCGGTGACGATGGCTCGTTCTTCGATTTCCCCGCCTTCAGGAAGGGGAGGAAGAGAAGATAGAATTTGGTGCTTCTACAAGGAGCAAAGATATATCGACAAAAAAGTCAGCAATTCACCAGCACGAAATAAAAGCAAAAGAAATCAGCAAAAATAGCAGTCGACAAATGTTAAAAATTCGGAAGGACAAAAAGTTTACCTTGGGGAGGGCGTTGGTGCCGCTATACGGTTCCACGCGACAGGAGGATGGAACGGCGTCTTTCTTGCTGAGCGATGAGATCTTTCGGGCAAGCTTCTCCAAATCCTTTACTGACAGATCCTTGGAGAAGCGGTCCACGTCTTTGGCGCCAGAATACATCCAGAGAGGGTTCTTGCGAGCCTGAAGAGGCTGCACCCTAATCCTAAGGAAGTATGCAGTAATCTGAATACCCGACAGTTCTTTGCCGCGGGTATTCCGGAGTTCGTGGATTCGCTTCATCAGCGCATCTGTCGCCGTTTTTTCTTCATCCGAAGCTTCAGCGTCCCACGAGTGACGACGAAAGATTTTCTCGGCGCCGTCAAAAGGAGCCACATTGTACTCTTGCGAGTCGTTATGCTCTTCATGGATGTAAAGCCATCTTCTGCGCCACCCTTGAACAGAGTCAGGGAATTTGACATTGAAATATTCGACATCTGGGAGGACACATATAACTACACCACCTACATTATAGGCGGTGGTATGGGAGCTATTGCGGCGGACAAGGAATATGCGTTTCCATAGGCCCCAGTTAGGAGGGGTCCCGAGAAAGCATTCGCAAAGGGTGATGAAGATAGATATGTGAAGGATGGAATTGGGGGTGAGATGATGAAGTTGCAGGCCGTAAACAAAGAGTAGTCCACGAAGAAATTCGTGGATTGGAGTAGCTAAACCGCGGATGAGATGGTCGACAAAGGTTACCCGGTATCCAATGCGCGGCGTGGGGTAGCTCTCCTCGCCGGGGAAGATCAGCGTCTTCTCCTGCTTCATAAACTCGAGTTTCTTGAGCAGGTTCACGTCCTGGTTGGAGATCCTAGATCTCTCCCACTCGGAAAACTGCAGATCTTCCGTCGCCATGGGTGAGGTGTGCTTGGTGAGCCTGGACCGCGGTGGCATTCAGTGGGATCGACTGCGGTAGGAAAGTAAGCACGGGCGCAGGAGCGTTTTTGGCAAGGGGGATTTTGAAAAGAGATGGAGCAGAGGTGCGGCGCAGCGAAGGGGAGAACGGAGGAAGAAGAAGGTCCTTTATAGACTACTTGCGAATCGGTGCACCGTTGGATGCAGCAGTAATGGACTTGATGCTTTACACGTGGCTCAAAGGGGTAAAAACGTATTTTCACTGTGAAGGAACTGGACAGGCGCTGCAGTGCGCGTGCCAGAAAAAGCGGAGGACGTGTGTCCCCCACTTGCGTAACGTGTCAAACTGCTGGAGATTTTGGGTCCACAAGCCAGTGACAGGACAGAACTCGCGTTCTCCCGATACGACGGTCGTGGCTATCGTCAGCACTGATGTCACTTTAAAAGAGAGAAATTTCGACTGTGTTGTTCTGAAGATTGGCGACAGAGATGGATTTATGATAACTTCGTGAGCTTTTGATCAAATACAAGTTTTTGATCAAATGCTCGGGGGCTACTTTTGAAAGAAGGAAACCTCGAGTATGGCAAGAAAGAAAAGGCGAGAGCCTATGATCAAATACAAGCATTTGTTCATATGCTCGGGGGCTACTCCCATCAGGAGCGCTGGTCGCGCACCCGATAAAAATGGAAGCACTGGAAAAAGTCGACAACATAGCAATTGCGATACTGCAAAGGTGAGCCTACAACCAAGTACAAGCACTTGGCTGTAGCCTCGGGGGCTACTCCCATCGGGAGCGCTGGTCGCGCACCCGATAAAGATAAGACGAGCAGAAGAAATGTCAATATAGCGACAAAGGTGTTAAAAAGGTGAGCCTACAACCAAGTGCAAGCACTTGGCTGTTTGCGTGCCCGATGAAATTCAAGAAATCTTGGCGAGCATATTTCGAGTTATCAAAATAACTCTTCATATACTCCCATCGGGAGGACAAGATAACAATACACAAGTCATCCGTTGACTCGAATAAATGTGCTATTCCAGCTGCCGAAAAAGGCACTCGACAATATATTCTCAGAGCGCTTCAGTTGCGAATTAATCTCTGAATGCCGCAAAACTTTGTGAAGGTAAGTCCCCAGGATCTGTCCTGTGCGACGTGGCACCGCCTCTGACGGCGTTTTGCTACTTTTTCCGTATCAACAGATACGAAGAAAAATCCTAACGGACGCGTTAGGTACCCGATAAAACATAAACTGGGGTTCGGCTTATGGTAAGACCTTAAGCGGCGCATGTCGAACTTACACCAGTTTCCCGAGATCATGTCCGGGGACTTGATCTTGAAGTAGGTTTTTGCGGATTGCCACGAGAGCAGTTAACTGGTACCTGATCCGTCAGATGAACCAGCCCCAACTACCATTATCCCTGTACAACATATGGCTGTTATAAAATAATTTGGAAAATTATGTGTTATTATAATGATGGAGATTTTCCCTGATTCTTCGATTCAAGAAAAATCTCGGGGGCTACTGACATAGGCATCCCCAATGGGCCTGCCAGAGAAGGTACCCGGGGTTTTCTGAAGGCCCATGACCCGAAGATTGTAAAGTCCAGAAGCCCAGTTAGGGGAGAGTTTGGAAAGATAGAATTGTATTAGGAATATCGACTTGTAATTACTACGGGAAGGACTCAGATTGTCTCCCGAACTCTGTAACTTGTTTATCATGAAACCCTCGGCTCCGCCTCCTATATAAGGGGGGGTCGAGGGACGAAGAAGGGATCGATTCATTGTCAACATAACCCTAGTTTTTCTAGCAGTTGAGTACCTTTTCCGGCTGAAACCCTCGAGATCTACTTGCCCTCTACTTCCGCTAAAACCCTAGTCTACAATCTGTAGGTATTGACAAGTTAATACCTTGTCAACGGCGGCCATAAAGTACTCACAGTTGTGTACTATATTCCCAAGTTGAGGAGCAACATCATCAGTCTTGGTCAGCTCGCGGAGCGTGGATGCAAGATCGTGATAGGGGATGAGTTCTAATGGGGGTATGATCATCGAAGGCAACTCATCATAAAGGTGGAGAGGGCTAGGAATCGACTCTACATCCTCAACCTAGATCGGGTGGATCTTGTATGCTTGATGTCAAGCATGGAAGACTCGGCGTGGAGGTGGCACGCGCGCTACGAGCATCTTAATTTCCAGGCTCTACGGCAACTTGGACAGAAGGAGATGGTACGTGGCTTACCGTGCGTCGATCATATTGAGCAAGCGTGCGACGGTTGTCTCATTGGGAAACAAAGGAGAGCCATGTTTCCAAGGGAGGGACAATATCGAGCAAGCAAAGTTCTTGCGTTGGTGCACGGAGACTTGTGCGGACCAATCACGCCGGTGACTCCAGCCGGCAACAAGTACTTTTTGCTCATAGTCGATGACTTCAGTAGATACATGTGGGTTGTGTTGCTGAAGACGAATGATCAAGCTTTGCAAGCCTTCCGGATTGTGAAGATGGCAGCCGGAGGTAGAGTCCGAGGTCAAGTTGAAGGCCCTCCGTACCGATCGAGGTGGGGAGTTCACATCCAATGAATTCAAGGCATTCTGCGAAGCTCATGGGATCCAGCGGTACCTTACCACGCCATATTCACCACAGCAAAATGGTGTTGTCACTACTAGAAAACTGCATATCTGCGGCGCACGTTTTTGGAATTCTGTGGCGCATATCTATATGCGCCATAGAATTCCCACATTTCTGTGGCGCATATCCACAATATGCTCCACAGAATTCTCGAAAAATTGATAAATTCAAAAAAATTCAAAACAAATCAGGAAAAATCAAAAAATTAAATAATTTGGAAAAAACTAAATATTTGAATTTTTTGAACATCTAGTATATGCGCCACAGAATTCTCACATTTCTGTGGCGCATATCCACAATATGCTCCACAGAATTCTCGAAAAATTGATAAATTCAAAAAAATTCAAAACAAATCAGGAAAAATAAAAAAATGAAATAATATGGAAAAGACTAAATATTTGAATTTTTTGAACATCTAGTAACTACACTTCGAACATATCTCAAATCATATTGAAATGACAACTTCCCGCTATGTCACCCATCCTCAAACTCCTCCAACCTAAGCACGCTTAACTTCTAACTTCTATTTCATTGAGCTAACCTTGTACTACTAAAGTTATTATTGATATTAGTATCATATCTGATGGGATTCGTAGCATAGAAAACAAAAAATTTCCTACCGCAAGAACGAATAACAAGCCAAGATCCAATCAAGAAGATGGTAGCAACGAGAAGATCATGAGACTAACCCTCGAAGATTCCAAAGCCTACGAGATTAGATCTCGTTGTTGATGTAGTCGATCACTTGCCGCTTTCAAAAGCGTGTAGAAGATCTTGACGGTGCCACAGTCGGGCAGCACCTCCGTACTCGGTCACACGTTCGGTGTTGATGACGACGTCCTTCTCCCCGTTCTAGTGGGCAGCAGAAGTAGTAGATCCTCCTCGGAATCCCGACAGCACGATGGCGTGGTGGCGGTGGTGGTGGAGATCTCCGGCAGGGCTTCGCCTAAGCGCTACGGGAGAGAGGTGGAGGAGGGAGTGGTGCTAGGGTTTGGGAGAGAGGGAAGGGTGCGGCCAAGGGCAGCCTTGATCTGGCCGGCCAGCCCCCCTCTCCTCCTCTTTATATAGGTGGAACACCCAAGGGTTTGCCCAAAGATCTGAATAAGACCCCAATTCAAAAACTGCCATATGGACGAAACCTAGGGGGACAAGGACTCCTCCCTTTCCCCCTTTAGTGGCCGGCCAAGGAGGTGGAGTCCACTATGGACTCCACCTTCCCACTTGGTTGGCTGATTAGGGTTTGTGGAATACTTCCGGGACTCCACCTTCCATGGTGATTTCTTCCGGAAGGTTCTAGAACATTCTAGCGCCTTCCATAAATGCACCGGATCATTTCCACACTTGGAAAGTGACTTCCTATATATGAATCTTATTCTCCGGACCATTCCGGACCTCCTCGTGATGTCCTGGATCCCATCCAAGACTCCGAACAACATTCGAACTCCATTCCATATTCCATATCTACTTAAAACGATATCAAACCTTAAGTGTGTCACCCTACAGTTCGTGAACTATGCAGACATGGTTGAGACTCCTCTCCGACCAATAACCAATAGCGGGATCTGGAGATCCATAATGGCTCCCACACACTCAACGATAACTTAGTGATCGATTGAACCATTTACATACGATACCGATTCCCTTTGTCACGCGATACTTTACTTGTCTGAGGTTTCATCATTGGTATCTCCATACCTTGTTCAACCTTGTTACCGATAGGTACTCTTTACTCGTACAGTGGTATGTCATCTCTTGTGAACTAGTCACATGCCTGCAAGCTAATCAGACGACATTCCACCGAGAGGGCCCAGAGTATATCTATCCGTCATCGGGATGGACAAATCCCACTCTTGATCCATATGCCTCAACTCACACTTTCCGAATATTTAATCCCATCTTTATAACCACCCATTTATGCAGTGATGTTTGATGTAATCAAAGCATCCTTCCGGTGTAAGTGATTTACATGATCTCATGGTCGAAGGACTTAGGTAACTATGTATCGAAATCTTATAGCAAGTTTGAACTTAATGACTTGATCTTATGCTACGCTTATTTGGGTGTGTGTCCATTATATCATTCAACCAATGACATAACCTTGTTATTAATAACATCCAATGTTCATGATCACGAAACCATGATCATCTATTAATCAACAAGCTAGTTATACAAGAGGCTTACTAGGGACTCCTTGTTGTTTACATAACACACATGTATCAGTGTTTCGGTTAATACAATTATATCATGGTATGAAAACATTTATCATAAACACAAAGATATTATAATAACCACTTTATTATTGCCTCTTGGGCATATCTCCAACAGTCTCCCACTTGCACTAGAGTCAATAATCTAGATTACATTGTAAGGTACCTAACACCCATGGCATTCTAGTGTTGGTCATGCTTTGCCCTAGGGAGAGCTTTAGTCAACGGATCTGCCACATTCAGATCTGTGTGTACTTTGCAAATCTTTACTTCACCATCTTCGATGTACTCGCGAATCGAATGAAAACGCAGCTTGATATGCTTCAGCTTCTTGTGTGACCTTGGTACTTGTGCATTGGCGATGGCACCCATGTTGTCACAATAAATGACTAATGGGTCCAATGCACTAGGAACCACACCAAGCTCAACAATGAATCTCTTCATCCATACCGCTTCCGATGAAGCCTCCGAAGCCGCTATGTATTCAGATTCAGTTGAAGACTTCACCACCGTGCACTGCTTGGAACTCATCCAGCTTACTGCAGCACCATTCAATATAAACACGTACCCATACTGAGACTTAGAGTCATCAGGATCAGTGTTCCAACTTGCATCGGTGTAACTAGTTACAACGAGCTCTTGGTCACCGTCATAACAAAGAAACATATCCTTAGTCCTTTTCAAGTACTTCCGGATATTCTTGACCGCTGTCCAGTGTTCCATTCCTCGGATCACTCGATATCTCGCTGGTCAAACTAACGAGCATGTGCGATATCCGGTCTAGTACACAAGCATGGTATACATGATAGAGCTTATTGCCGAGGCATAGGGGATCTTGTTCATCCTCTCTCTTTCTTCTGCCGTAGCCGGACCTTGAGTCTTACTCAAGACCTTACCTGGCAACATAGGCAAGAACCCTTTCTTGCTTTCATCCATTCTAAACTTCTTTAGAATCTTGTCCAGGTATGTACTTTGTGAAAGCCCTATTAGGCGTCTTGATCTATCTCTATAAATCTTGATGCCTAAAATATACGCTGCTTCACCAAGGTCTTTCATTGAAAAGCACTTATTCAAATAACCCTTAATACTGCTTAGTAGTTCTATATCATTCCCAATCAATAATATGTCATCTACATATAATATCAGGAACGCTACAGAGCTCCCACTCACTTTCTTGTAAATACAGGCCTCACCATGAGTCTGTATAAACCTGAAATCTTTGATCACCTTATCAAAGCGTCGGTTCCAACTCCGGGATGCTTTCTTCAAACCATAAATGGAACGCTGAAGTTTGCATACCTTGTCAGTATTTTTAGGATCGACAAAACCTTTGGGTTGTACCATATACAACTCTTCCTCAATGTCACCATTAAGGAACGCCGTTTTGACATCCATCTGCCAAATCTCATAATCGAAAAATGCAGCTATTGCTAACAAAATCCTCACAGACTTTAGCTTCACTACAGGTGAGAAAGTCTCATCGTAGTCAACTCCTTGAATTTGTTGGAACCCCTTCGCGACAAGTCGAGCTTTATAGACAGTAATATTACCATCATCATCTGTTTTTCTCTTGAAGATCCATTTATTCTCTACAGCCTTGCGGCTATCAGGTAAGTCTACCAAAGTCCATACTTGGTTATCATACATGGATCCCATTTCGGATTTCATGGCTTCTTGCCATTTGTTGGAATCTGGGCTCATCATTACTTCCTCATACGTCGCAGGGTCTTCATCATTGTTATCCACAATCATGACATTTAGACAGGGATCATACCAATCAGGAGTGGTACGCTCCCTCGTCGATCTGTGAGGTTCAGTAGCTTCCTCGTTCGAAGTTTCATGATCATTATCATTTGCTTCCTCTCCTATCGGTGTAGGCTGTACAGGAACATCTTCCGGCACTGCGCTACTTTAATCTATGAGAGAAGGTTCAACAACCTCGTCGAGTTCTACTTTCCTTCCAGTCACTTCTTTAGTGAGAAACTCCTTCTCAAGAAAGGATCCGTTCTTGGCAACAAAGATTTTTCCTTCGGATCTGTGATAGAAAATGTACCCAATAGTTTCTTTAGGGTATCCTATGAAGACGCATTTCTCCGCTTTGGGTTCTAGCCTGTCAGGTTGTAACTTCTTTACATAAGCTTCGCAACCCCAAACTTTAAGGAACGACAGCTTAGGTTTCTTCCCAAACCATAATTCATACGGTGTCGTTTCAACGGATTTAGATGGTGCCCTATTTAAAGTGAATGCGGCTGTCTCTAATGCATAACCCCAAAATGATAATGGCAAATCGGTAAGAGACATAATAGATCGAACCATATCCAAGAGAGTTCGATTACGATGTTCGGACACACCATTGCACTGTGGTGTTCCTGGCGGTGTCAACTGTGAAAGTATTCCGCATTTCTTTAAATGCATGCTAAACTCATAACTCAGATATTCGCCTCCGCGATCAGAACGTAGAAACTTAATCTTCTTGTTACGTTGATTTTCTACTTCACTTTGGAATTCCTTAAACTTCTCGAAAGTTTCGGACTTATGTTTCATAAAGTAAATATACCCATATCTACTCAGATCATCCGTGAAGGTTAGAACATAACGATAACCACCGCGCGATGCTACACTCATTGGTCCGCACACATCGGTATGTATGATTTCCAACAAGTCCGTAGGTCGCTCCATTGTACCAGAGAATGGAGTCCTAGTCATTTTTCCCATTAGACATGCTTCGCATCTATCAAGTGACTCAAAGTCAAGTGACTCAAGAAGTCCATCGGAATGGAGTTTCTTCATGCGCTTCACTCCAATATGACCAAGACGACAGTGCCACATATAAGTAGAATTATCATTGAATTTAATTCGCTTAGCATCTATGTTATGAACATGTGTATCACTACTATCGAGATTTAACAGGAATAAACCATTCAACTCAGGCGCATGACCATAAAAGATATTATTCATATAAATAGAACAACCATTATTCTCTGACTTAAATGAATAACCGTCTTGCATTAAACAAGATCCAGATATAATGTTCATGCTCAACGCAGGCACCAAATAACAATTATTAAGGTTTAAAACTAATCCCGAAGGTAGATGTAGAGGGAGCGTGCCGACGGCGATCACATCGACCTTGGATCCATTTCCAACGCGCATCGTCACCTCGTCCCTCGCTAGGCTTCGTTTATTCCGTAGTTCCTGTTTCGAGTTACAAATGTGAGCAACCGAACCAGTATCAAATACCCATGCACTACTACGAGAACCAGTAAGATAGACATCAATAACATGTATATCAGATATACCTTTCTTTTTGACAAGGCCGCTCTTAAGATCAGCCAAGTACTTGGGGCAATTACGCTTCCAGTGCCCCTTCTCCTTGCAGTAATAGCATACAGTATCAGGTTTAGGGCCAGCCTTAGGCTTCTCAGGAGGCGCAACAACTTTCTTGTCGCCCTTCTTGAAGTTGCCCTTCTTAGGTTTGCCTTGTTTCTTGAAACTGGTGGTCTTGTTGACCATCAACACTTGGTTCTCTTTTCGTATCTCTACCTCAGCAGATTTCAGCATGGAGAAGAGTTCAGGTAACTCTTTGTTCATGTTCTGCATGTTGTAGTTCATCACAAAGTTCTTGTAACTGGGTGGCAGTGATTGGAGTACACGATGAATACCCAGCTGGTTAGGAATCACTATCCCCAAGTCACTGAGCTTCTTTGCATGCCCGGACATAGTGAGCACGTGCTCACTAACGGAGCTACCCTCTTCCATCATACAACCAAAGAAGTGTTTCGAGGCCTCATAGCTTTCCACGGCCGCGTGAGTTTCAAAAATAGTTTTTAGCTCATGGACCAGCTCATAAGGATCGTGGTGCTCAAAACGCTTTTGGAGCTCCGCCTCTAGGCTGCACAGGATGGCACACTGAACTTGAGAGTACCGAGTTACCCGAGTCTCGTAAACATTCTTTACATCCTCAGATACTGCAGGTGGTGGTGGGGGACCTAGCGGTGCTTCGAGCACATACTGCAGATTTCCACCAGTGAGGAAAATCCTCACATGACGGAACCAGTCGGTGAAGTTGCTACCATTGCTTTTAAGCTTTTCTTTCTCTAGGAACTGGTTAAAATTGATGGTGGGGGACGCCATGATCTACAACATATTTGCAAAGAGTTTAGACTAAGTTTATGATAAATAGAGTTCAATTTTAATTCTTAAATTAACTAGGTGAACTCCCACTTAAAACAACATCCCTCGCATTATCTTAGTGATCACACGAACCAAATCCACTACACCAAGTCCGATCATCACGAGAAAAGATGTAGCTTCAAAGGCAAACACTCCAAGTGTTTATCATATCATTCATATGATTCATGCTCTACCTTTCGGTATCCCGTGTTCCGAGACCATGTCTGTACATGCTAGGCTCGTCAAGGCAACCTTAGTATCCGCGTGTGCAAAACTGGCTTGCACCCGTTGTATGCACATGTAGAATCTATCACACCCGATCATCCCGTGATGCTTCGAAATGACAAGTCTTAGCAACGGTGCATACCAAGGATGAACACTTTATTATCTTGATATTTAGTGAGAGGGATCATCTTATAATGCTACCGTCGCGATCAAAGCAATAGAAGATGCATAAAAGGATTAACATCACATGCAATTCATATGTGATATGATATGGCCCTTTAGTCTTTGCGCCTTTGATCTTCATCTCCAAAGCACGGACATGATCTCCATCATCATCAGGCATGATCTCCATCATCGTCGACGTAGCGTCAAGGTCAATGGCGCCGTCTTCATGGTTGTTCTCCCATGTAGCAACTATTACAACTACTTTGAAATAATACCTCAACATGAACTATAAAGACAACCATAAGGCTCCTGCCGGTTGCCACAATACAATAATGATCATCTCATACATATTCATTATCACATCATGGCCATATCACATCACCAAACCCTGCAAAAACATGTTAGACGCCTCTAATTTGGTTTGCATATTTTACGTGGTTTAGGGTTTTCGAGTAAGATCCAATCTACCTACGAACATGAACCATAACGGTGATACTAGTGTTGTCAATAGAAAGAGTAGATTGAATCTTCACTATGGTGAGAGAGACAGACACCCGCAAAGCCACTTATGCAATACAAGTTGCATGTCGAACGTGGAGCAAGTCTCATGAACGCGGTCATGTAAAGTTAGCCCGGGCCGCTTCATCCCACCATCCCGCAAGATGCAAAGTACACTAACTAAAGACAACAAAAGCATCAACGCCCACAAAACCATTGTGTTCTACTCGTGCAACCAATCTATGCATAGACACGGCTCCGATACCATCGATGGGATTCGTAGCATAGAAAACAAAAAATTTCCTACCGCAAGAACGAATAACAAGCCAAGATCCAATCAAGAAGATGGTAGCAACGAGAAGATCATGAGACTAACCCTCGAAGATTCCAAAGCCTACGAGATTAGATCTCGTTGTTGATGTAGTCGATCACTTGCCGCTTTCAAAAGCGCGTAGAAGATCTTGACGGTGCCACAGTTGGGCAGCACCTCCGTACTCGGTCACATGTTCGGTGTTGATGACGACATCCTTCTCCCCGTTCCAGTGGGCAGCGGAAGTAGTAGATCCTCCTCGGAATCCCGACAGCACGACGGCGTGGTGGCGGTGGTGGTGGAGATCTCCGGTAGGGCTTCGCCTAAGCGCTACGGGAGAGAGGTGGAGGAGGGAGTGGTGCTAGGGTTTGGGAGAGAGGGAGGGGTGCGGCCAAGGGCAGCATTGATCTGGCCGGCCAGCCCCCCGCTCCTCCTCTTTATATAGGTGGAACACCCAAGGGTTTGCCCAAAGATCTGAATAAGACCCCAATTCAAAAACTGCCATATGGACGAAACCTAGGGGGACAAGGACTCCTCCCTTTCCCCCTTTAGTGGCCGGCCAAGGAGGTGGAGTCCACTATGGACTCCACTTTCCCACTTGGTTGGCTGATTAGGGTTTGTGGAATCCTTCTGGGACTCCACCTTCCATGGTGATTTCTTCCGAAAGGTTCTAGAACATTCTAGCGCCTTCCATAAATGCATCGGATCATTTCCAAACTTGGAAAGTGACTTCCTATATATGAATCTTATTCTCCGGACCATTCCGAACCTCCTCGTGATGTCCTGGATCCCATCCGAGACTCCGAACAACATTCGAACTCCATTTCATATTCCATATCTACTTAAAATGACATCAAACCTTAAGTGTGTCACCCTACGGTTCGTGAACTATGCAGACATGGTTGAGACTCCTCTCCGACCAATAACCAATAGCGGGATCTGGAGATCCATAATGGCTCCCACACATTCAACGATAACTTAGTGATCGATTGAACCATTTACATACGATACCGATTCCCTTTATCACGCGATACTTTACTTGTCCGAGGTTTGATTATTGGTATCTCCATACCTTGTTCAACCTTGTTACCGACAAGTACTCTTTACTCGTACCGTGGTATGTCATCTCTTGTGAACTAGTCACATGCTTGCAAGCTAATCAGACGACATTCCACCGAGAGGGCCCAGAGTATATATATCCGTCATCGGGATGGACAAATCTCACTGTTGATCCATATGCCTCAACTCACACTTTCCAAATACTTAATCCCATCTTTATAACCACCCATTTACGCAGTGGTGTTTGATGTAATCAAAGCATCCTTCCGGTGTAAGTGATTTACATGATCTCATGGTCGAAGGACTTAGGTAACTATGTATGGAAAGCTTATAGCAAGTTTGAACTTAATGACTTGATCTTATGCTATGCTTATTTGGGTGTGTGTCCATTATTGTTGGGATTCATAGCATAGAAAACAAAAAATTTCCTACCGCAAGAACGAATAACAAACCAAGATCCAATCTAGTAGATGGTAGCAACGGGAAGATCATGAGACAAACCCTCGAAGATTTCCAAAGCCTACGAGATTAGATCTCGTTGTTGATGTAGTCGATCACTTGCCGCTTGCAAAAGCGCGTAGAAGATCTTGACGGTGCCACAATCGGGCAGCACCTCCGTACTCGATCACACGTTCGGTGTTGATGACGATGTCCTTCTCCCCGTTCCAGCGGGCAGCAGAAGTAGTAGATCCTCCTCGGAATCCCGACAGCACGATGGCGTGGTGTCGGTGGTGGTGGAGATCTCCGACAGGGCTTCGCCGTAAGCGCTGCGGGAGAAGAAGGAGGAGGGAGAAGCTAGGGTTTGGGAGAGAGGGGGTGGCTAGGGCGCCGGCCAGGGGAGCCCTAGGTGGTGCGGCCAAGTCTAGGGCAGCCCCCTCCCTCTCCTCCTCATTATATAGGTGGAACCCCAAGGGTTTGCCGAAAGTCTTCGAATAAGACCCCAATTCAAAAACTGCCTTATGGACGAGGGACTCTCCCTTTCCCCCCTTGTTGACCGGCCAAGGGTGGTGGAGTCCACCATGGACTCCACCCTCCCACTTGGTTGGCAAGTTAGGGTTGGTGGAGTCCAACCGGGACTCCACCTTCCATGGTGATTTCTTCCGGAAGGTTCTAGAACATTCTAGCGCTTTCCATAAATGCATCAGATCATTTTCCAAACTTGGAAAGTGACTTCCTATATATGAATCTTATTCTCCGGACCATTCCAGACCTCCTCGTGATGTCCTGGATCCCATCCGAGACTCCGAACAACATTCGAACTCCATTACATATTCCATATCTACTTAAAACGACATCAAACCTTAAGTGTGTCACCCTACGGTTCGTGAACTATGCAGACATGGTCGAGACTCCTCTCCGACCAATAACCAATAGCGGGATCTGGAGATCCATAATGGCTCCCACACATTCAATGATAACTTAGTGATCGAATGAACCATTTACATACGATACCGATTCCCTTTGTCACGCGATATTTTACTTGTCCGAGGTTCGATCACCGGTATCTCCATACCTAGTTCAACCTCGTCACCGACAAGTACTCTTTACTCGTACCGTGGTATGTCATCTCTTGTGATCTTAATCACATGCTTGCAAGCTAATCAGACGACATTCCACCGAGAGGGCCTAGAGAATATCTATCCGTCATTGGGATGGACAAATCCCACTCTTGATCCATATGCCTCAACTCACACTTTCCGAATACTTAATCCCATCTTTATAACCACCCATTTACGCAGTGGCGTTTGATGTAATCAACGCATCCTTCCGGTGTAAGTGATTTACATGATCTCATGGTCGAAGGATTTAGGTAACTATGTATCGAAAGCTTATAGCAAGTTGAACTTTAATGACTTGATCTTATGCTATGCTTACTATGGGTGTGTCCATCACATCATTCACCTAATGATATGATCTTGTTATTAATAACATCCGATGTTCATGATCAGGAAACCATGATCATCTATTAATCAACAAGCTAGTTAAATGAGAGGCTTTCTAGGGACTGGTTGTCTACACAACACACATGTATCAATGTTTCCGGTTAATACAATTATAGCATGGAGTGTAAACATTTATCGTGAACATTAAGATATAACAATAACTGTTTTATTATTGCCTCTCGGGCATATCTCCAACAGTCTCCCACTTGCACTAGAGTCAATAATCTAGTTTACATATGTAAAGATATAACACCTTGGCCTTCTGGTGCTTTATCATGTTTTTGCTCACGGGAGAGGTTTCTGTCAACGGATCTGACATGCTCAGAAACGTATGTATTTTGCAATTCATTTGCGTCTCAACGCATCACTCATTTTCCAAATGAGTTGGCATTAATCATATATGTTCAGTCTTCTGGTGGAACCTTAATTCCGCGGTCTGAAATATGTCACTAATATTGTCACACACAATATAGCTTCAAAGTTACGACACTATCGGAACTACACCAAGTTCTCAAAGAACTCCTCGACTTTAACATCCTCAATCATTGTCAAAACAATGACATACTCTGCCTTCGTTTGTAGAATCCGTCACAATATTTAGAACTCATCTAAATCTAGCATTGTGCTACCTTCTAATGAACACTTAGCCTAATTGAGATTTGAAATTCATTTTTATATGTGACCAAACTAATATCGGTGTAACACCTTACAACTATTTGTTTGTCATTTCCCCATACAAACTAATACCCTTTGTTCTTCTAAAGCACTGAGGGATATTCTTACTGTTGTTCAATGATCATCACATGAATCATTCTGGTATATGCTCCTAACTCTTTAGAGCACAGAACATCTGATTGTGTACATATTATTCGTGATCTAAAATCACTCATGTGTTTTTACTCATTGAGTGTCAGATACACCCAAGTCTTGTTAAACCTTCACATGAAAAGAACACCTTCTTAATATTTTTATATTGAACTACTTCAATCTTCATTCTATGTACTTTAACTTAAACTTATTATGTGTTTCAATCTATCTTCATAGATCTTGACACTAAATATGTTTCAGTTCATATCCTTTCATCGAAGTTGATTTTCAATGAAACCTTCTAATCACATCAAGTACATGATTACATTATTTATAATCAATGATATGTCATCTACATAAAGTATTATAAACATGTCTCAGCGCTCCCACTTAATTTCTTGCAAATGCAAGTATCTTCATCGTTTCTGATGAAATCAAAATTTCATCGGGTGAAGATTCCAACTCCGTGATACTTACTTCATCCAGTGAAGTTTGTATACCTTTCTACGGACTAGCAAAACTCTCAGTTGTATCTTGTATACACTTTTAATACACACTTCTGTTAAGGAATGTATTTTGCCATCCTACTAACATATCTCATAAAAGAAATATGTAGTGATTACTAGAACAATCCACATAGATTATAAGCATCGCTGCTAAAGATCTAATCTTATCGCAGTCAACTCTTTGAACTTTGTCGTAAACAATCTTTTGATAAGTCGAGCTTCTTCAAGGATATTATATCCAAGTCTATTAATTTTATAGATCCATTTACTTTCTAAAAGTATTTATTCCTTCAAAAGGTTTACCAAGCTCCAAGCTTGATTTTAGATACTATCTTGGATTTCATGGCTCTTAGCCATTTTGACGGAGTCAGGGCCCATCATAACTTTTTTGTATGTAGTTGGCTTATCATTGCTCAAAATCTATCCTTTGTTCACAAATCATTTATTTGATCACAAAGTAAACCATACCTACAAGGTTCAATAGGTACTTCGATCTCCATGACTATAACACTTTGTAGACATGGGAGCCATGATCGTCGTGGTCGCTTCCGGAACCATTTCCGATGCTGCGCTACTCTGATCATCATGCTCAGGTTCATCAACCTTATCAAGTTCCATTGTCCTCCCACTCAAATACTTCGCTAGAAACAATTTCTTGGAAATAAGTAAGAAACATCGACAAACACTTTTGTCTTTGTCTCCATAGTGGAAAGAATTCTCAATCATTCTCTGGGATAACCAACAAAGACATTCATCTGATTTTGGTTGTAAACTTATTTACTTATGCTATGCTTCCAAAATTTAAGAAAGGACTATTAGGGTTTATACCCATGCCATAACTTGTATGGTGTCATTTCAACGGATTATGATGACGCTCTATTTAGTGTAAAAGCGGTAGTCTCTAAAGCATAATCCACAAAAATATAATGGCGTCATATTATTTTATCTCATCCTTAATCCAACAAGTTTTGGATACGTCTCTCGGATACTCCATCATCACTATGATACTCCAAGAAACGTGAGTTGTAGAACAATTTCATAACTCTCTTAGCTGTTCGCTAAAACTCTTAATTCAAATATTTCCACCATGATCCAATCATAGATATTTGACTTTTCTATTACGATGATTTCCACTTCATGCTGAAATTTATTTGAATCTATTCAAATGTTTCAAACTTCTTCCTTATTGAATAAATATATCCTTATATATACACTCAATTCATTGTTGGAAGTTTTCATGAAGTAGAAGAATCTCCAGCACACAACTATGCCCAGTGAACCACATCTATCATCATGTATGTTTCCACTAAGTTAGTTGCCCGTTCAACTCTTGGCCTATGAACAGTATTTCAGTCATTTTCTTTAGAAAAGATTTGCAAGTGCCAAACGATTCAAAAATCAAATGACTCCAAAAATCCATTTGCATGGAGTTCCTTCATGCGGTCCTTTCTAACATGACCTAAATGGCGGTTCCACAAATAAGTGGAATTCAAATCATTTGCCTTATGGCATTTTAGCGTCAGTGTTATGCATGTGTGTTTCACCATTAAGATTTATAATAACTTATCCATCGTACATGGAATACGGTCATAACTTTGAACAACTCATTGTTTTTATTTGACCAGAGCTAAATAACAATTATTAAGTTCTTTATTATATATCTGAAGGGCTAGGTAGAATGCCAACGACGAACATAATAACACTTTATTTTGTCCAGACGTGCATTATTACCACATTCCTTAGCAGTCACTTAGGCCATTGTATTCTTGTATTGCGTTGTGTTGTATGACATCTCATACCAACCAATATGGTACAAATACCCAAGAATTTCATTGTGTGACCAATCAAAGAATACATTCATAACATGTATATCATCTATATACACCTGAGCTAGACTTTCTAGTCTTTTCTTTCTTTCTGCCAAAAACTTTTGTATTTTCTCTTTTGGCTTTCCTCATATTTCAGAAAAACACTTCAACATCAATAACTTCTAGGTTTGTTGGTCAATTACCAATAACCTTGAGGTTCTTACTTTGAAGTTGATCATCACATGACAAGTGTTTTGGATTTCACTATTAGTAACCTTTTAATGTGATGAACAATTTCACTCATAATTTTTATCCATCAAATCATGATGTCTTTCCGAGACCATGTCTGTACATGCTAGGCTCGTCAAGTTTAACCTCAGTATTCGCATGTGCAAATCTGGCTTGCACCCGTTGTATGCACACGTAGAATCTATAACACCCGATCATCACGTGATGCTTCGAAACGACGAGTCTTAGCAACGGTGCATACTAAGGATGATCACTTCATGGATATGCTAATATCGTTAGTGCCCAACTAGTTGGAGGATTGAGACGCCTAGCGTCTTCAACCTTCATACATTCCCATAAAACTTATGAGTTTATGTAGTCTCACTAAATTATATTCTATCATCTTGTAACAAGGTCTTAGATATCACACATATCTCACACCTTGCTTATTTCTGAAAACAAACTTTCCAGCTCCTTACTTTTCAAGCGGATTTGAACTTCAAATTTTCACGGAGACAAGATAATTTTAGGTACTAATTGAAACCATTGCTCTAAAGTGAGTTTTACCAAAAGTTTGCAATAGGACTTAATCATTACTTGATTCTTTAACAATACGATACCAGTCCGTAAAGTTTCTTGTCAGACTTAACAGTATTTCTATCTCAATTATAAGACTAGCGCATGGTAGATAACGGATGCCAATTCTATAAATTTAATTCAAAATACTATTCAGACTAAGTTCATGATAATTAGTTCATGTTTTAATCTAATTACTAATGAACTTCCACTTAATACAACATCCCTCATAGTTGTTTAGTGGCACACGATCCATATCCACTACACCAAAACCGATCATCACGTGAGATGATGTAGCTTCAATGGTGAACATCAACATGTTGATCATATCATCCATATGACTCGTGTCCATATCACTTAATTTAATCATACCCCTCTTCTTCAATATTGGTGTTGGGGTTGGTTCAGGTGTAGTCCAATCATCATGATTTTGGCTTATTCTAGCCATTAATTCTTCAGCATCGTCTGGAGTTCTTTTCCTGAAAACACAACCAGCACAACTATCCAGGTATGCCCTAGACTCAATGGTTAGTCCACTCTAAAATATATCAAGTAGGTCATGCTTTTCCAAATCATGTCCAGGCCGAGCTCTGATAAGAGAGCAAAACCTTGCCCAAGCTTCAGGCAATTTCTCTCCATCTTCCTGGTCAAAACTATAAATTTTCTGCAAAGCAATATGTTGAGCACTAGCAGGAAAATATTTTCAAAAGAACACATCAAGCAAACCATTTGGACTATCAATAGAATCAGGAGGCAAACTATTATACCAGGTTTTAGCATCATCCTTTAATGAGAAAGGAAAAATTTTAGCAACAAAATAAGTACGCTTCTTAATATCATCAGAAAACAAGCTACTCAAAGTAGAAAGCTCATTCATGTGTTCTACAGCACTTTCTTTTTCAGTACCACAAAAAGGTGTTTTCTCAACAATTGATATATGAGATAAATCAAGAGAAAAATCATAATCCTTATCCTTAATGTTTATAGGAGATGTGGCAAATTTAGGATCAGGAGACAGTTTATATCTAACAGCATGTTGTGCAAGAAGCTTTTTAATGTTACTTACACTAGTAGTAGCATTACATTTATCAATAAAATCATCATCAAGTTCCACATAATCTTCATCAAAATCATCACTAGATTGTTCAACAGACTCAGGTGAATTAACAGGTGTAACAGTATTTTCATTAGGAATTTTAGTATTTTCAATTTGTCTAGACCTAGCAATTGTAGCATCTAGAAAAGGACCTAATGAACCATTATCATCAAGCACAGTAGAAGCATCATTAAAATTATAAGAGGAATTTTCAGATTCAGCAGAAGTACCAGCATGTGAAGCTTGTGGTGGTGAAACAAGTTGACTTATCACAGATGGTGAATCAAGAGCAGCAGAGGTACTCAGAGTTGTACCTTTTCTTGTAGTGGATGGTAATATGGCGACTTTAGTATAGCGAGGTTTACCCATGATGGAGGATTTGCAGCGAACAATATCAATTTAGGTGAACTTGCAAATAAAGCTATGCTCCCCGGCAACGGCGCCAGAAAATAGTCTTGATGACCCACAAGTATAGGGGATCGCAACAGTCTTCGAGGGAAGTAAAACCCAATTTATTGATTCGACACAAGGGGAGCCAAAGAATATTTGTAAGCCTTAACAGCGGAGTTGTCAATTCAGCTGCACACTGGAAACGGACTTGCTCGCAAGAGTTTATCAGTAGCAACAGTTTTATAGCAGTAGCAGTAGTGAAATATAAGCAGCAGTGTAATAAAGACAGCAGTAGCGATTATAGTAAACAGCAGGATTAAAATACTGTAGGCATAGGGATGGATGAACAGGCGCTGCATGGATAAGATAACTCATGTAATAATCAAGACAAGGCATTTGCAGATAATAATAAAACAGTATCCAAGTACTAAATAACCATAGGCATGTGTTCCGTATATAGTCGTACGTGCTCGCAATGAGAAACTTGCACAACATCTTTTGTCCTACCAGCCGGTGGCAGCCGGGCCTCTAGGGAAACTACTGGTAATTAAGGTACTCCTTTTAATAGAGCACCAGAGCAAAGCATTAACACTCCGTGAACACATGTGATCCTCATATCACATCCTTCCCCTCCGGTTGTCCTAATTTCTGTCACTTTGGGGCCTCGGGTTCCGGACAGCAATATGTGTATACAACTTGCAGGTAAGATCATAAAACAATGAATATCATCATGAATCAATAACATGTTCAGATCTGAAATCATGGCACTCGGGCCCTAGTGACAAGCATTAAGCATAACAAGTTGCAACAATATCATAAAAGTACCAACAACGGATACTAGGCACTATAACCTAACAATCTTATGCTATTACATGAACAATCTCATCCAATCCCTACCACCCCCTTTAGCCTACAGCGGGGGAATTTCTCACACATGGATGGGGGAAGCATGGATGGTTGATGGAGAGGCGTCGGTGGCGATGATGGCGATGATCTCCTCCAATTCCCCATCCCGGCAGGGTGCCAGAACGGAGTTTCTGATCCCGAGATTGAGTTTCGCGACGGCGGCGGAGTTCTGGATGTCTTCTGGAAAATTGGTCGAACCCCCCGTGCGTTTTTAGGTCAAAGGCCTTAAGTAGTCCAGAGGGGAGTGTCGGGGGCTGCCCGAGGCATCGCCACCATAGGGCGGCGCGGCCCAGGGGCCCACCGCGCCGCCTGGTGGTGTGGGCGCCTCGTGGCCCCCCTCCGTCTCGTCTTCTAGCTCCGTAGGTCTTCTATGAAAATAGGCCCATTGCAATTATTTCCGGGGATTTTCCTGAAAGTTGAGTTTCTGCACAAAAATAAGACACCAGGGCAATTCTTCTTAAAACAGCGTTAGTCCGTGTTAGTCGTATCCAAAACACACAAATTAGAGGCAAAACAATAGCAAAAGTGTTCGGGAAAGTAGATACGTTTTGGACGTATCACTAGCCCTCTCCGACTCTTCTTCGATGTTCTGGAATCCTCCGTGGAAAATAGGGCCGTGGGCTTTTGTTTCGTCCAATTCCGAGAATATTTCCTGTGTAAGATTTCTGAAACCAAAAACAGCAGAAAACATGAACTGGCGCTTCGGCATCTTGTTAATAGGTTAGTACCGGAAAATGCATAAAAATGATATAAAGTGTATATAAAACATGTGAGTATTGTCATAAAACTAGCATGGAACATAAGAAATTATAGATACGTTTGAGACGTATCAGTGCCTTATCGGATACTTTGCCGTGTGCATCCCTTTGCCGTGCGGAAAAGGAGCTTTGCAGTGCGGTGGAGCCTTTGCCATGCGCAAAGGCACCTTTGCCGTGCGGTGAATCCTTTGCCGTGCACTAAGGGACCTTTGCCGCACGGCAAAGATTTTTTTTTATTTTACCATTTTAATTTTCAACAACATTCATTTCTATTTCTAAATTATATTAAACCTATTTTTTCAACATGTGTATTATTTAATAATGTATGTATCATGCTTTCAATTTCAAAAAAATTCACCATTTCAAATATTTGAGTTGATTTATGCCTGCATTTCTCAATATATAGCTTTGCGCATAAATATATTAAGTACATCACCTAACTCTAACCCTAAATCCTTACCCTAACCCTAAACCCTAACCCTATCTCTAACCCTAAATCCTTACCCTAACTCTAAACCCTAACCCTAACCCTAAATCCTAACCCTAACACTAGACCCTAACCCTAACCCTAACGAGTAGATCAAGGCAGTTCTTCTTGGAATAATGTGCCTAAGTACCGTCAGCGCATGTGGACTACCTTGTTGAAGACAACGCGATGGATGATATCTGCTTACCACCAGAATTGGATGGGAAGCTTGGTATATGTGCCCACTTTTGAAGATTGTCTTCAAGAACAAGTTACAGAGAAGGGTGGCTCATGTGATAATGGACGCGGGTATATATATAACTGGTGGCTACCATGTGCCAAAGGGTCCCAATCTTGGTTTTCCATGTGTATATGTCCTAAACAAACCAAAAACAATGAAAAAGTACATTGGTGCACCCTCGCGCGGAGAAATCTAGGGGGGTAGACCAGTCGGGGCACACATACCGCTGTTTTTGGGGGGAGGAGGGGGAGAACGACCGCCGGAGCACCGGAATCCCACCAAATCTTGCATGTGGACCTATGATATGTGTGAAAGTGTGGTGGAAGGTGTAATGGTGCAAAAGTAGCTCCCCTAAACCCTAAACCCTAAACTGGGGAGGCTTCAAGCCCTAAACCCCTAGACCTTAAACCATTAACTACACGTGCTGACACGGGAGCTGCAAAACCCTGCATCATAAACCCTAACCCTAACCTAAAACCCTAAACCTATACCTAACCATAAATCCTAACCTTGACCCTAAACCCTAGCCCTACCCCTAAATCCAAACCCTAACCCTAAACCTAACCCTAACCAGTAGATCAGGCACACCCTCGTGTGATATTGGCTCTAGCTGCGGGTATGCCGGAGGCTACCATGTGCCAAAGGGTCCCAATCTTGGTTTTCCATGTGTATATGTCCTAAACAAACCTAAAACAATGAAAAAGTACATTGGTGCACCCTCGCGCGGCGAAATCTAGGGGGGTAGACCCACCGGGGCACACATACCGCTGTTTTTGGGGGGGAGGAGGGGGAGAATGACCGCTGGAGCACCGGAATCCCACCAAATCTTACATGTTGACCTATGATATGTGTGAAAGTGTGGTGGAAGGTGTAATGGTGAAAAAGTAGCTTCCCTAAACCCTAAACCCTAAACTGGGGAGGCTTCGAGCCCTAAACCCCTAGACCCTGAACCATTAACTACATGTGTCGACACGGAGCTGCAAAACCCTGCATCATAAACCCTAACCCTAAACCCTAAACCTATCCCTAACCATAAATCCTAACCTTGACCCTAAACCCTATCCAACCCCTAAATCCTAACCCTAACCCTAAACCTAACCCTAACCAGTAGATCAGGCACACCCTCCTGTGATAATGGCTCTAGTTGCGGGTATGCCGGAGGCTACCATGTGCCAAAGGGTCCCAATCTTGGTTTTCCATGTGTATATGTCCTAAACAAACCTAAAACAATGAAAAATTACATTGGTGCACCCTCGCGCGGAGAAATCTAGGGGGGTAGACCCGCCGGGGCACACATACCGCTGTTTTTGGGGGGAGGGGTGGGAGAACGACAGCAGGAGCACCGGAATCCCACCAAATCTTGTCTGTGGACCTATGATATGTGTGAAAGTGTGGTGGAAGGTGTAATTGTGCAAAAGTAGCTCCCCTAAACCCTAAACCCTAAACCCTAAACTGGGGAGGCTTCGAGCCCTAAACCCCTAGACCCTAAACCATTAACTACATGTGCTGACACGGGAGCTGCAAAACCCTGCATCATAAACCCTAACCCTAAACCCTAAACCTATCCCTAACCATAAATACTAACCTTGACCCTAAACCCTAGCTCTACCCCTAAATCCTAACCCTAACCCTAAACCTAACCCTAACCAGTAGATTAGGCACCCTCGTGTGATAATGGCTCTAGCTGCGGGTATGCCGGAGGCTACCATGTGCCAAAGGGTCCCAATCTTGGTTTTCCATGTGTATATGTCCTAAACAAACCTAAAACAATGAAAAAGTCCATTGGTGCACCCTCGCGCGGAGAAATCTAGGGGGATAGACCCGCCGGGGCACACATACCGTTATTTTTGGGGTGAGGAGGGGGAGAACGACCGCCGGAGCAGCGGAATCCCACCAAATCTTGCCGGTGGACCTAAGATATGTGTGAAAGTGTGGTGGAAGGTGTAATGGTGCAAAAGTAGCTTCCCTAAACCCTACACCCTAAACTAGGGAGGCTTCGAGCCCTAAACCCCTAGACCCTGAACCATTAACTACATGTGCTGACACGGGAGCTGCAAAACCCTGCATCATAAACCCTAACCCTAAACCCTAAACCTATCCCTAACCATAAATCCTAACCTTGACCCTAAACCCTATCCCAACCGCTAAATCCTAACCCTAACCCTAAACCTAACCCTAACCAGTAGATCAGGCACACCCTCCTGTGATAATGGCTCTAGCTGCGGGTATGCCGGAGGCTACCATGTGCCAAACGGTCCCAATCTTGGTTTTCCATGTGTATATGTCCTAAACAAACCTAAAACAATGAAAAATTACATTGGTGCACCCTCGCGCGGAGAAATCTAGGGGGGTAGACCCGCCGGGGCACACATACCGCTTGTTTTTGGGGGAGGAGTGGGAGAACGACAGTCAGGAGCACCGGAATCCCACCAAATCTTGTCACGTGGACCTATGATATGTGTGAAAGTGTGGTGGAAGGTGTAATTGTGCAAAAGTAGCTCCCCTAAACCCTAAACCCTAAACCCTAAGCGGGGAGGCTTCGAGCCCTAAACCCCTAGACCCTAAACCATTAACTACATGTGCTCGACACTGTAGCTGCAAAACCCCGCATCATAAACCCTAACCCTAAACCCTAAACCTATCCCTAACCATAAATACTAACCTTGACCCTAAACCCTAGCTCTACCCCTAAATCCTAACCCTAACCCTAAACCTAACCCTAACCAGTAGATTAGGCACCCTCGTGTGATAATGGCTCTAGCTGCGTGGTATGCCGGAGGCTACCATGTGCCAAAGGGTCCCAATCTTGGTTTTCCATGTGTATATGTCCTAAACAAACCGAAAACAATGAAAAAGTCCATTGGTGCACCCTCGCGCGGAGAAATCTAGGGGGATAGACCCTCGGGGCACACATACCGTTATTTTTGGGGTGAGGAGGGGGAGAACGACCGCCGGAGCAGCGGAATCCCACCAAATCTTGCCTGTGGACCTAAGATATGTGTGAAAGTGTGGTGGAAGGTGTAATGGTGCAAAAGTAGCTTCCCTAAACCCTAAACCCTAAACTGGGGAGGCTTCGAGCCCTAAACCCCTAGACCCTGAACCATTAACTACATGTGCTGACACGGGAGCTGCAAAACCCTGCATCATAAACCCTAACCCTAAACCCTAAACCTATCCCTAACCCTAAATCCTAACCTTGACCCTAAACCCTAGCCCTACCCCTAAATCCTAACCCTAACCCTAAACCTAACCCTAACCAGTAGATCAAGGCACATCGTGTGATAATGGCTCTAGCTGCGGTTATGCTGGAGGCTACCATGTGCCAAAGGATCCCAATCTTGGGTTTCCATTTTTATATGTCCTAAACAAACCTAAAACAATGAAAAATTACATTGGTGCACCCTCGCGCGGAGAAATCTAGGGGGGTAGACCCGCCGGGGCACACATACCGCTGTTTTTGGGGGGAGGAGTGGGAGAACGACAGCCGGAGCACCGGAATCCCACCAAATCTTGTCTGTGGACCTATGATATGTGTGAAAGTGTGGTGGAAGGTGTAATTGTGCAAAAGTAGCTCCCCTAAACCCTAAACCCTAAACCCTAAGCCGGGAGGCTTCGAGCCCTAACCCCTAGACCCTAAACCATTAACTACATGTGCTGACACGGGAGCTGCAAAACCCTGCATCATAAACCCTAACCCTAAACCCTAAACCTATCCCTAACCATAAATACTAACCTTGACCCTAAACCCTAGCTCTACCCCTAAATCCTAACCCTAACCCTAAACCTAACCCTAACCAGTAGATCAGGCACCCTCGTGTGATAATGGCTCTAGTTGCGGGTATGCCGGAGGCTACCATGTGCCAAAGGGTCCCAATCTTGGTTTTCCATGTGTATATGTCCTAAACAAACCTAAAACAATGAAAAAGTACATTGGTGCACCCTCGCGTGGAGAAATCTAGGGGGATAGACCCGCCGGGGCACACATACCGTTATTTTTGGGGTGAGGAGGGGGAGAACGACCGCCGGAGCAGCGGAATCCCACCAAATCTTGCCTGTGGACCTAAGATATGTGTGAAAGTGTGGTGGAAGGTGTAATGGTGCAAAAGTAGCTCCCCTAAACCCTAAACCCTAAACTGGGGAGGCTTCGAGCCCTAAACCCCTAGACCCTGAACCATTAACTACATGTGCTGACACGGGAGCTGCAAAACCCTGCATCATAAACCCTAACCCTAAACCCTAAACCTATCCCTAACCATAAATCCTAACCTTGACCCTAAACCCTAGCCCTACCCCTAAATCGTAACCCTAACACTAAACCTAACCCTAACCAGTAGATCAGGCACCCTCGTGTGATAATGGCTCTAGCTGCGGGTATGCCGGAGGCTGCCATGTGCCAAAGGGTCCCAATCTTGGTTTTCCATGTGTATATGTCCTAAACAAACCTAAAACAATAAAAAAGTACATTGGTGCACCCTCGCGCGGAGAAATCTAGGGGGGTAGACCCGCCGGGGCACACATACCGCTGTTTTTGGGGGGAGGAGGGGGGAACGACCGCCGGAGCACCGGAATCCCACCAAATCTTGCATATGGACCTATGATATGTGTGAAAGTGTGGTGAAAGGTGTAAATGGTGAAAAAGTAGCTCCCCGGTGTGAGCTTCCTCACATTTGGGCGATAACACTTAGCAGATTTTCCGAAGCGCGGATTGCTCCGAAACCCTGATATATGTGTGGGGATGAACATGAAGAGTAATTTTGTATTGCACATTGTCTTAAGTAACACTAATAAATAGTCATAAAAAAGTAAAACTAATTAAAAAAATAAATATAAGTATTAGATGAAATAAAATAGGAAGAAAAACAAAGAAAATGCCTGTTGGCGCACGGCAAAGAAAGAAACGCACGGCAAAGGCAAGGTTGCCGTGCAACCTAGCTGCTCGCACGGCAACGACCAGAGCCTTTGCCGTGCAGTAATTCTGTGCCGTGCGTCGTGTTGGGTGTTTGCCGTCGACATTTCTTTGCCATGCGCTGTCTTCGGATTTTGCCGTGCAGGGTTTCGTTGCCGTGCGCTACCTTCAGAAGTTGCCGTGCAAATTTTCTTTGCCGTGCATGCTGCTTGCTGCGCACGGCAAAGATGTCTTTGCCGTGCATGGGCGCACGGCAATGATTTGCTAAACGGCAATGCCGTTTTTTCCCGTAGTGCTTGCAGCTGACCAAGTCTTTGGATCGTTTGAAGTTCTTGGAGATACAAGGAAGGATTGGCGTCCAAGCTGTGAAGACGAGCACATCGTGCTTACGGGGTGATTGTTAGGAATCAACATAATCCTGATCGATGCTGGCACGGCATCCTGTGCGTGTTCCGTATACATCTCCGATTAGTACTAGAAAACCATCACCGACTTGTATTGGTGCTGCGACGTTTTGCCTAATATTTATATCCATGTAATAGCTAGGTTGTAATATCGTGAAGTAAATACAATCAATAGGTACGAGACGTACCTGTGGCAATTCAATCTGCTTTGCGTTGTGTGCGTACGTGTTTAGAGCTAGCTTCAAGTTGGGTGCTAGCTGCTTACGTACGGCTTCGGAGGTTTGATCGTTTGGTACGTGCGCGACGTCTTGCCAGAGCTGGTCGTCGATCGTTGTCGGAAAGTACTCGACGGTAGGGGCTGTGCTAACACAACATTGATCATGGATTAATCAAATAGCGATGTACACAACAATTGCTACTACATTACTTGGCTACGGTACCATTATGCAACGGTGAGATTGCTCCTGCAACTAAGCTGATCTATTGCATTATTCTCTAATCCAATGGATGTTGAAGTAATGGCAGACGGGTACCATTAGTTATCAATGGTAGAGCATACAAATCGAGGTGGATGATGGTGTCATTAGTAGAAAAATAGCCTTTAGTCTTGGTTCATAACGGGCTTTCGTCCCGATTGTGCAACCGGGACTAAAGGGTCGAGACTAAAGACCCCCCCCTTTAGTCCCGGTTGCTTACGAACCGGGACTAAAGGTCCATCCACGTGGGCGGCTGGCGTGCTAGGGGGCGAAGGACCTTTAGTCCCGGTTTGTAACACGAACCGGGACTAAAGGCTATTTCGTTATTTTTTTTTTAATTCATTTGGGTTTCTAATTATTTTTCACTTCCTATTTTTTTTCTATTTTTTCAGTTATTTGCATAGTTTAGTCTCTATCTCTAACTACACTTATCTCTAGTCAAATTATTTACTCTTAGTCAAACTTCCCGCTCGGTCACCCATCCTCCCACTACTCTAGCACTAACATGCTTAACTTCCGAGTTCCATCCCATCCCGCATCCAAGTGCTTTGCGCGCATGTATGTGATACTAGTATCATATCAAACCTATTAACATGTTGATCGATGTCACATTTCTTTATTGTTTGAATTTCAAATAAATCTTTTAATAAACAAAAGTAATGATGTAATGATAATCTTGAATAAATAAATAAACATTAACTTTTAATTTGTATTATTTCTAATTTTTTATTTTTTTAAATTTTTAAATTTTTATTTTTTTGCCAAACCCAAAACCTAAAAATTTGAAAATCTAAAAATTGGGTAAAAGTAATAGTAATCTTTATGCAGAATGCAATTATTAATTTTAATTTTTTAAAAAATTTAAAAAATATAAAATCTGTAATTTATAGTAAAAACTAAAATCTTCCTGCTTTCATATTTTTATTTGGAATTTTGACAATCTAAAAATTGGCTAACCGGGTAAGCCCCGGTGAATTCGGATGTAACTTTTTCCCACGATGATTTTGATATATTATACGTTTTTTTCCGACGTCGTATGCAAAAGTTAATGCGGTTTTACCATTTTTCAAACTTTTTTTGAAAAAAAAGTGAAAATTCAAATTTCTTAATTTCACCGAATAGTAGGTTGCATAACATACAAGAATCTGAAAACATTTTATTTTTTGAATTTTCTATCATTTTCTTTTGTATTTTACAAAGCAAAAAAAGGCGATCCAAGGGGGGGGGAGGGGGGTGAAGGGTGCGTGGGGAGTAAAAAAGCAGGAAAAACCTTTAGTCCCGGTTGGGTACCCTTTAGTCCCGGTTGGGGACACCAACTGGGACTAAAGAGGCCTGCGCTGGCCGCAGCCCACCGTAGCCCTTTAGTCTCGGGTGGTGGAGCATTAGTCTCGGTTCACCTGCAGAACCGTGACTAAAAACCCCATTAGTCGCGGTTCGAATATTTTGGGGACTAAAGGGGTCGTATGGAAGGTCTTTTTTCTACTAGTGTGTATTAGCAAAAACCATATTTTATGGACGATCGCACCCGCGGTCGATTCCAACCATGTCAATTTCCACCATGTGGGACCATCCCATAATCTAAATTGTGGAGCGTTCATAAGATCTTCAGCGTCCCCATTTCCCCTTCACTCTCACCATGCTTCTACACCCCTGAGCTCCCGTCCGCTGCCCTTTCATTTTCTTCTCCGATGCTGGGAGCCGCCACTGTTAGCTGCCTTGCCCTCCCTTTCCATTTCTACTTGGCCACCGGGTGTTGCCATGATACACCGCCCCCATTTTCTCCATCGGTGGATCTTGTGGTTGGGGCGCTACCGCTGCCTCCCACCCCACCCGCACCAGCCCCCTCCACCATCAGTGCTAGCATGCACGCGTTTTTCGTCGCCACCATCATCGCAGAAGGTGGGAGTCACAGATATATATATATATATATATATATATATATATATATATATATATATATATATATATATATATATATATATATATATATATATGTGTGTGTGTGTGTGTGTGTGTGTGTGTGTGTGTGTGTGTGTGTGTGTGTGTTTATTTTTATTTTTCAAAACAAATAAGTTGAAAGCCGATGTGATCCGATCTGAAAATTGATTTTACTAGATTTTTTAAAGTGTGAAGTTGCGTTCCTATATTTGAAAGAGAGTGGATATGTTGCCACCCGGTGGCAATGCCCCCCCGGTGGCTGCCGTCCGATGACTGCCTAAAGATTCGTTCTGCACTGCCACCATACCACTGCGTTGCAGTTAAAACTCAATGAATCGGGTTGTAAATAAAATTAAAACCTAATTTTACGTTCATGTGGCATGAACCAGCAGAGCCATACAACGCAAGACCCGGTTTGCTAGCCCGGTTATGTCAGTTCTTGCACATGAAATATATACGGCGTCGAAGAAATGCATACCGGCCCGGCCGTACTGATGCCATGCATTTCCTACTAAAGCCGCCTACAGTCCGCGCGCGGTGTGTCCACCGGAACGGCAAAATAAACTGCGCGCCAAAGTTTCATACTCCACAGCTTCGTCACTCTGACAATGCATCATCAATTTGCCCACTAAATTCGCTGCATGCAGCTGTCCTTGCTCTACTGAAAACAATTAATGCATCAGCTTGCTAGGGGTAATCAATTCGGATAACGCAAGAGCAACTCTAGTACAGTACATCCGTAAATCCGCTAAAACTTATGGTTTTTGTTCAGTTCCGCCCCATCAGATCCCGTATACCGATGAGAACCGCAAAAAATGTACAGGTCTTCGAAAAATCTCGGCCCGAGCTATGAATACACGGTTTGCGCGGCCGAACCGAGTAAAAACTCTATTCGCATGGGAAAGATGGCACGCCGCATCTCTCTACCGCCGTCGCCGCCTGCCGCCATCTATTTCGGCTGCATCTCCCACGCTGTCGCCGCCTGGGAGTTTCCGTGCTCCGCCGCATTAGGCACGGATCGAATCGCCTAGGCGGGCCCCCGTTTCGACCGCGGCGGCACACAATCCAATGGTGGCCACCATGGATGCGCCGCGGAGCCCCGCTTCGGTGGTGCGGTCGACCTAGACTGCCGGATCTGACCCCGCCGGAACTCCTTTGGTTGCCTGGCGCCCTCTCTCCTCCCGAATTGAGACCGCCACGGTAACTCCTCGATTTTGACCTTGGATTTTGTTTTCCGAGTCCATTCGTGTTGCGTGGTACGATTTTGGCATTGGATTTGTTGTAGATGTCTTGGTCATTGACATACGAGTTCACATTTTACTCCTTTTTCCAGTTCCGCTATACGGGATCTGATCGGTGCCACCGCGGGCGAGCGTGGAAAATCACGTTTTCGGTGTCCTATACTCACGCATTTACGGGCTCAAATTTACGGAATCTGCTAGAGTTGCTCTAATACGCTTGTTTGGGATGAAACATGGATCCACGCATTTGGCACGTGCTGCGTGTGCACGCAACTGCTAAAAAATTGGTAGCCCGGCAGACTACGGCTGCAACGCTGACTGCACTGTGCGCGTGTTGAAAAAAAGAGACGTTTGGCTCATTTGTTCTTTCTCTTCAGCCAAGCGATGAAAGGATATATGTGCATGTCGACCGTGCGCGCGGTACAAAAAGTATATTACCGTACATACAAATGGAAAAAATGGAATTTCACTCCGAACATTAAAACATATATAATATTCACATGCTTATCGATGTCCAATGTCCTTTCTACAATGATGTGAGAACGCCTATATTGCGTGTGCCTCCCGTACATACGCATGATCACTTTGGCATACCTTGTCAGATTAGCTTTGAGTGGGCGGTCCACGACATGGCCAACCTGCCACCGGCTTACACATTTGTGCCTTTTTTTTTTTTGCGAATAGGACACTGGCATTAAAAGAAACACCGAACAGTACAAAGCAGCTCAAGAAAAACGAAAATTACAACGAGATCCTTGAGAAGCCCTTCATCTTCAACCTCCAGACCGTGTCGACGGCGCGCCGCCGCGGCCGCTCCTCCCTGAGCTAGCCCGACGTTGTTGATTGCGGACGGGAAGTCGCCGAACGGGTCGAAAAGACCACATCCGTCCCGGAGACGAAGAAGTAGGATGAACTGCCGATGAAGCTCCTTGACGATCCGAAGATCCCCACAGCCGGACGAAATCCTCGAAGACCACACCATACCCACAAGCTTCTCGACGTAGCCGTCGAGATGGGGTTGAAGCCGGGGAAATATTATTGCACGAGGCGCCGCCACCACCACCCGAGCGCCGCCCCTACAAACAGAAGCCCTAAAGACGGGAAACGAAGCTCCCAAAACTGGGAAACGGAGCCCTCCCGCCGACGAGGGCCGCGATCTGCCCCACCTCCATGGCCCGAAGGCCACAGAGGCGGCCAGATCGGAGGCGGCCGCCGACGGGAGGCAGATTACCCTAATCGCCTGAGGTACGAGCGAAGAGGTACGCACGTTAACACTGTCATATGCTACAACACGGTTAGCAGTTTTGCAGGGCATGTTACTAATTACAGCATGCGCTCTGTTGGCTAGTTTGAATCTACATGCTCGATCGGACGGCAGCCAGGGGGTTGCATTGCTACCGGGGGGCAACACCATATTACCCTATTTGAAAAGCCTCATTTGTTTGAGTAGGAAGTTGTCATGGAATGAATTGAAAGGTTGTGTTCATATGACCAAAATTTATGCTCATCCAGTTGAAAGCTTGAATCATCTTTAGTGGAAAGTTTGTAGTCTTTTTGGTTGAAATCTGGATGAACAGTAGCTGATAGTTCAACAGTTGAAACTTGCTGATTTTCGGTGTAAACCTTCAAGTCTATGGGGTTGAAAGTTTGATTTCTATCAATTGAAAGCTGTGGGAGGGAAGTGAGGCAGAGGCGAGAAGTGGAGGGCACGCATGAGGGGGTCGGGTTCGTTCCGAGAGGCCACACAATCGTTCACAAATTACCGGCCCCTTTGTATTAGTGAGTGGCTCCTCCGGTGTCAGAGGTTAGACCATGTATGTTGTAATCTTGCGAGCTCCATTTCATACTATTGAGGACTAGTTTGCGGTTGCTGAATTCATTTTATTAGCTGCCATGAAAAAGTTATTGTCTTGTTTGGCAAATTACATTATAATTTAACTAACTCCCAAAGTACACTAAAATTAAAAAAACACTACACTTACCACACGGCTGGATATATCTCTTCTAATTTTCTGTTAGTCAGGACGCGATTTTCAACTCCTTCCCCGTCGACTATACAGGATTATCATAATTCACCGCAATACCAAACACAACTGTAACCACGGAGGAAGAGAAATTTATCTAAGCAGGTCCCACATATCGGTGAACATATAACTCAGTCCCACATGACGGGAGAAAGATAATTTTGAATGAATATTGCCCAATGTCCGTGTTAAAATTCTCATTCTCACCGATATGTGGGAAACTTATGTGGAGTATATTTATCCACAATGCTAATGTACCATATTTCCATGTTAATCGGAGAAAAAGAAAAAGATACAAACCATTAATTTGGTGGGACCAATTTATGATGGTTCTGATTAAACGAAGGACTCTACTTTGGGAAATTGATTTGTATGCAAATATGAATATATATATATAATTCAGCTATTCTACAACCGGTTGTAGAATAACTATTCTACAACCACTTCTGAACTTCCATGTAAATGTGAGTAAACTTGGACCGACCGGAAAGTGAACTTCCTGGCGGAGCCCATGGACTCACTAAAAAAACTGACGACCCAACCCACCCCACCTTCTCTAACATCCTACCTCCCAATCCAACGTTGACTACGTCGTTCTGGACCACGGTACCGTGCCGTCACATTGCCGCCATGGTCGAATGCCCACAACCGGGCCGCCTCCAGGTTACTGCCCACGACCACGCCGCCACGGCTTCCCTTCTCCCTGCGGGAAGGATCCTAGCGCACCATCTCCGTGTCTCTCTGCTCGCCACAAGAGGATCCCAAAGCGTCGTCCCTGCCATCATGCTTTGCCGCCGGGAGCATCCCCGCGCGCGCCTCCCTGCTCGCCCCCTCCCGCTTCTTGATTCGGCCACCTTCCCCAACGTATCTCCTAGGCTCAGTGCCCAGGCGCTGCTCGGCATGTCAAAGGAGGCCATCGGCATCCCAGATCGAGGGGGCGATGAGAAGCGATGTAGCTCGCTAGGGGCTCCCTGTTGCTTGAAGGCCGCGTCCATGGGGCTGTTCCTCGATTATATGAACTCCTGCCCCTGCCACGTTGCAACGACGCCGCCCTCTCCACATCATTCGCGGCGCCGGCGGCAACACGACGCATCACTGAAGTCTTGCACGGTCGCCCTCCAAGGTCCGAGCCAAGCACTTCAGCATGCCCCGCCCTGAATTTCCACATACTCCTCTGTGTGCTCCCACACGCGGCTCCATCCAGATCCAGCTGCATGCCCATATGCGCCACCGTGATGGACTGGAACGGCCCAGGTCACAAGCCTCACAGCTATCCTCTGCTTCCCCTGGTCTGAACCATGGTTTTCAGTTAACTGAACTTCTGTTTTCTTTTTGCAAAGAATTTGCTGCTCGATGGTTCCGAATGTGTTGTTGGCTATTCTATTTATGTTACTGCTGGAGTTCACATTACTTTGTATTTTCACGGAATCGTTCAGTGCAGCCTTGGACAGTCAGAGTATAGTTCAAAATTTTGGTTTCAGTAGTACGCTTTTGTATTCCAGGTAGTCTGCATTTTTCAGCTCCGGCTAATTCACTCAAGAGCTAGCTAGAGAAAAAGTTGGACTCGTTGATAAAGAAATTTCATCTTTTTTATTTAATTTATGGCCATCTTCTATGTTCTTCTTAGAGTTGGAAGAATGAACTTTGATTTTTTACATAGTGAACTTCTAATGTTTGCATAGTGGGCGGCCCTAGCTGGCGCTCGCGCGCCAGGATTAAATCGAGCGATCGGTTTCGGACAACCCAATTTGGGAATAAAACCATAAAAACGCGTTTTCCCTTTCGTGGTAATTGTGGACCACAGAGGTTACGTGCCTTAATTGATTTGCCTTCCGCTCGTGACAATTCCCTTTCCGCTCGTGGCAATTCTCTTTCGTGGCAATTCCCTTTCCGCTCGTGACACAAGTTGGGTTGTCGTACGTTAATTTGCTTGCTGCACGTGGGCAATTCCCTTTACATGTTCACGTAGTAAAATATTAACTATTCCCTTATTCTCTTTTTGGGCTAGTGAAATTTTAGGGTTAAAAAAAAGGGAGGGGAGCAGCATAATCCACTTGCAAATGAAATGAACTACGACTTGCAACATGACAATTCCCTTCTTCCGCAATTCCCTTCTTGGTAACATAATAATGTAGGTGTTGGTTAAGCTTCCATATACATGTTGATAAAGACTGAATGGGAGTGTTGGTAACATATGGACTAAGGTGTTGATGAAGAGTTCATGGGAGGGTTGATAAGTAGAGTTGATAAACAAAAAGGACCACCTTTGTGTACAGAAAAAGAAAAAAAGAAGGAGGTAACAAGAGAGTAGATGGGTTGGTAAAACATTGAGCCACCTATTGATGAAGAGTGCATCGGATGGTTGATAAGTAGGTTCCCTTGTTCCCTTAAAAAACAAAAAGGACCACCTTTGTGTACAGGAAAAGAAAAAAAGAAGGAGGTAACAAGAGAGTAGATGGGTTGGTAAAACATTGAGCCACCTATTGATGAAGAGTGCATCGGATGGTTGATAAGTAGGTTCCCTTGTTCCCTTAAAAAACAAAAAGGACCACCTTTGTGTACAGGAAAAGAAAAAAAGAAGGAGGTAACAAGAGAGTAGATGGGTTGGTAAAACATTGAGCCACCTATTGATGAAGAGTGCATCGGATGGTTGATAAGTAGGTTCCCTTGTTCCCTTAAAAAACAAAAAGGACCACCTTTGTGTACAGGAAAAGAAAAAAAGAAGGAGGTAACAAGAGAGTAGATGGGTTGGTAAAACATTGAGCCACCTATTGATGAAGAGTGCATCGGATGGTTGATAAGTAGGTTCCCTTGTTCCCTTAAAAAACAAAAAGGACCACCTTTGTGTACAGGAAAAGAAAAAAAGAAGGAGGTAACAAGAGAGTAGATGGGTTGGTAAAACATTGAGCCACCTATTGATGAAGAGTGCATCGGATGGTTGATAAGTAGGTTCCCTTGTTCCCTTAAAAAACAAAAAGGACCACCTTTGTGTACAGGAAAAGAAAAAAAGAAGGAGGTAACAAGAGAGTAGATGGGTTGGTAAAACATTGAGCCACCTATTGATGAAGAGTGCATCGGATGGTTGATAAGTAGGTTCCCTTGTTCCCTTAAAAAACAAAAAGGACCACCTTTGTGTACAGGAAAAAGAAAAAAAGAAGGAGGTAACAAGAGAGTAGATGGGTTGGTAAAACATTGAGCCACCTATTGATGAAGAGTGCATCGGATGGTTGATAAGTAGGTTCCCTTGTTCCCTTAAAAAACAAAAAGGACCACCTTTGTGTACAGGAAAAAGAAAAAAAGAAGGAGGTAACAAGAGAGTAGATGGGTTGGTAAAACATTGAGCCACCTATTGATGAAGAGTGCATCGGATGGTTGATAAGTAGGTTCCCTTGTTCCCTTAAAAAACAAAAAGGACCACCTTTGTGTACAGGAAAAGAAAAAAAGAAGGAGGTAACAAGAGAGTAGATGGGTTGGTAAAACATTGAGCCACCTATTGATGAAGAGTGCATCGGATGGTTGATAAGTAGGTTCCCTTGTTCCCTTAAAAAACAAAAAGGACCACCTTTGTGTACAGGAAAAGAAAAAAAGAAGGAGGTAACAAGAGAGTAGATGGGTTGGTAAAACATTGAGCCACCTATTGATGAAGATTGCATGGGAGGGTTGATAAGTAGGTTCCCTTGTTCCCTTAAAAAACAAAAAGGACCACCTTTGTGTACAGGAAAAGAAAAAAAGAAGGAGGTAACAAGAGAGTAGATGGGTTGGTAAAACATTGAGCCACCTATTGATGAAGAGTGCATCGGATGGTTGATAAGTAGGTTCCCTTGTTCCCTTAAAAAACAAAAAGGACCACCTTTGTGTACAGGAAAAGAAAAAAAGAAGGAGGTAACAAGAGAGTAGATGGGTTGGTAAAACATTGAGCCACCTATTGATGAAGATTGCATGGGAGGGTTGATAAGTAGGTTCCCTTGTTCCCTTAAAAAACAAAAAGGACCACCTTTGTCTACAGAAAAAGAAAGAAAGAAGATGGTAACAAGAGAGTAGATGGGTTGGTAAAACATTGAGCCACCTATTGATGAAGAGTGCATCGGATGGTTGATAAGTAGGTTCCCTTGTTCCCTTAAAAAACAAAAAGGACCACCTTTGTGTACAGGAAAAGAAAAAAAGAAGGAGGTAACAAGAGAGTAGATGGGTTGGTAAAACATTGAGCCACCTATTGATGAAGATTGCATGGGAGGGTTGATAAGTAGGTTCCCTTGTTCCCTTAAAAAACCAAAAAGGACCACCTTTGTCTACAGAAAAAGAAAGAAAGAAGGAAGGTAACAAAAGAGTAGATGGGTTGGTAAAACATTGAGCCACCTATTGATGAAGACTGCATGGGAGGGTTGATAAGTAGGTTCCCTTGTTCCCTTAAAAAACCAAAAAGGACCACCTTTGTCTACAGAAAAAGAAAGAAAGAAGATGGTAACAAGAGAGTAGATGGGTTGATAAAACATTGAGTCACCTATTGATGAAGAGTGCATGGGAGGGTTGATAAGTAGGTTCCCTTGTTCCCTTAAAAAACAAAAAGGACCACCTTTGTCTACAGAAAAAGAAAGAAAGAAGATGGTAACAAGAGAGTAGATGGGTTGATAAAACATTGAGCCACCTATTGATCAAGATTGCATGGGAGGGTTGATAAGTAGGTTCCCTTGTTCCCTTAAAAACCAAAAAGGACCACCTTTGTCTACAGAAAAAGAAAGAAAGAAGATGGTAACAAGAGAGTAGATGGGTTGATAAAACATTGAGCCACCTATTGATGAAGAGTGCATGGGAGGGTTGATAAGTAGGTTCCCTTGTTCCCTTAAAAAATCAAAAAGGACCACCTTTGTCTACAGAAAAAGAAAGAAAGAAGATGGTAACAAGAGAGTAGATGGGTTGATAAAACATTGAGCCACCTATTGATGAAGAGTGCATGGGAGGGTTGATAAGTAGGTTCCCTTATTCCCTTAAAAAACCAAAAAGGACCACCTTTGTCTACAGAAAAGAAAGAAAGAAGATGGTAACAAGAGAGTAGATGGGTTGATAAAACATTGAGCCACCTATTGATGAAGATTGCATGGGAGGTTTGATAAGTAGGTTCCCTTATTCCCTTAAAAAACCAAAAAGGAGCACCTTTGTCTACAGAAAAAGAAAAGAAATAAGATGGTAACAAGAGAGTAGATGTGTTGATAAAACATTGAGCCACCTATTGATGAAGATTGCATGGGAGCGTTGATAAGTAGGTTCCCTTATGGGAGGGTTGATAAGTAGGTTCCCTTATTCCCTTAAAAAACCAAAAAGAACCACCTTTGTCTACAGAAAAAGAAAGAAAGAAGATGGTAACAAGAGAGTAGATGGGTTGATAAAACATTGAGCCACCTATTGATGAAGATTGCATGGGAGGGTTGATAATTAGGTTCCCTTATTCCCTTAAAAAACCAAAAAGGACCACCTTTGTCTACAGAAAAAGAAAGAAATAAGGAGGTAACAAGAGAGTAGATGGGTTGATAAAACATTGAGCCAGATATTGATCAAGAGTGCATGGGAGGGTTGATAATTAGGTTCCCTTATTCCCTTAAAAAACCAAAAAGGACCACCTTTGTCTACAGAAAAAAGAAAAGAAATAAGGAGGTAACAAGAGAGTAGATGGGTTGATAAAACATTGAGCCAGATATTGATCAAGAGTGCATGGGAGGGTTGATAATTAGGTTCCCTTATTCCCTTAAAAAACCAAAAAGGACCACCTTTGTCTACAGAAAAAGAAAAGAAATAAGATGGTAACAAGAGAGTAGATGGGTTGATAAAAACATTGAGCCAGATATTGATCAAGAGAGCATGGGAGGGTTGATAATTAGGTTCCCTTATTCCCTTAAAAACCAAAAAGGACCACCTTTGTCTACAGAAAAAGAAAGAAATAAGGAGGTAACAAGAGAGTAGATGGGTTGGTAAAACATTGAGCCACCTATTGATAAAGAGTGCATGGGAGGGTTGATAAGTAGGTTCCCTTGTTCCCTTAAGAAACCAAAAAGGACCAACTTTGTGTACAAAAAAGAGAAATAAAAACAAGGAGGTAACAAAGAGAGTAGATGGGTTGATAAAACATTGAGTCACCTATTGATGAAGAGTGCATGGGATGGTTGGTAAGTAGGTTCCCTTGTTCCCTTAAAAAACAAAAAAGACCACCTTTGTGTACAAAAAAAGAAAAAAAGAAGGAGGTAACAAAAGAGTAGATGGGTTGGTAAAACATTGAGCCACCTATTCATGAAGAGTGCATGGGAGGGTTGATAAGTAGGTTACCTTGTTCCCTAAAATAACAAAAAGGACCACATTTGTCTACAGAAAAAAGGAAGAAAGAAGATGGTTAGAGGATAATAGATGGGTTGATAAAACATTAAGTCACCTGTTGATGAAGAGTGTATGGGAGGGTTGATAAGTAGGTTCCCTTGTTGCCTTAAAAAACAAAAAGGACAACCTTTGTGTACAGAAAAAAAAGCAGGTAACAAAAAGAGTAGATGTGTTGGTAAAACATTAAGCCACCTATTGATTAAGATTACATGGGAGGGTTGATAAAGTAGGTTCCCTTATTCCCTTAAAGAACCAAAAAGGACCACCTTTGTCTATAGAAAAAGAAAGAAAGAAAGAAGGTAACAAGAGAGTAGATGGGTTGGTAAAACATTGAGTCACCTATTGATGAAGAGTGCATGGGAGGGTTGATAAGTAGGTTCCCTTGTTCCCTTAAAATACCAAAAAGGACCACCTTTGTGTAGAGAAAAAGAAAAAAAAAGGAGGTAACAAAATAGTAGATGGGTTGGTAAAAACATTGAGGCACCTATTGATGAAGAGTGCATGGGAGGGGTGATAAGTAGGTTCCCTGATTACCTTAAAATACCAAAAAGTACCACATTTGTCTATAGAAAAAGAAAGAAAATAAGATGGTAACAAGAGAGTAGATAGGTTGGTAAAACATTGAGCCACCTATTGATGAAGAGTGCATGGGAGGGTTGATAAGTAGGTTCACCCTATTCACGTGAGAAACAAAAAAAGAAACCAAAAGGTTCATATATAAGAAAAAAATAGATGCAGCTAAAAATAACGAAAATGGGTCGGTAACACGTGAACTCATGTGTTGATGAATACTGAATGCATGGGTAGATAATTATTTTTTCCCTTGCTCCCTTAAAAAACAAGAAGGACCACCTTTTGTCTACAACAAAAAATAAAAAAAGAAACTAAAAAGAAAGAGGTAACAAAAAATTAAATGGGTTGGTAAAACATTAACTCAATTGTTGATAAAAAGTACATGTGAGGGTTGGTACATATTTGTTGATCATTTTTCATGATGAAGAGTAAACATCTCAGATACATACATAAAAACACAGTATGAACACGGGTATTAAAACGTTTAACATTTGTTCAGGTGTAGAGACAGGGTTTGCATTTGTAACAAAGGATCACACGCACAAAATAACATAGTAGCCCTTATTCAGCTACACACTCACACACTTGAATTTTCGACGTACACACAGCAAATTCCTTGAAGATGTTTTCAAGTGCAAAACACACACTTTGCATTTTAGACAAGTAGTTCATCACATTTACACAAAAGCCTGGTATGAACATACACACTTCACTTAGCATAGAACACGGGTGTGTCGGCAGGCACATCACTCCAATCTATCTTCGGCTTCTTGTCCTCTGGCCAATCATCCCACTCGCCCTCAAGATAATGAGGAGGGCTTGTTTCATAATACATGGGAAATTTCCAGGACGCGGCACTCCAATATTCATGCCCATCAGTCATGCGGATTTGTGTCCACCCTTCATCCCCACTTGGTCGCTTCGTGCCAACCAATACTTGTTTTACTTTGCGGATGCTCGATGAAGAAGCCTCGCGCCACCCGTTGAACCGGGTTGCAATGCCGTTGCCGTTGCTTGCGGAGGTAGCTCTGTGCCGCTGTCCATAGTTGCGGGCAAGAATTGTACGATACGGTTGATACGCAACATAAGCATCTCTCGGCTGCATACTCAATATTAATATCATCAAGCGGACTCTTCTCCCGGAACTTGTGCTGAATAGATGGGAACTTCGCTTCATTACTTTGTAGCTACTCGTCTATGAGGCTGGCTGCCATGTCGGCCATACCAGATCCTGTCACGATCGAGCTTGAACAAGTCTTGAAGATCAATGTGGCACTCAGCTGGTATCTCAATATTCCAACTTCGCTCGATTGCTATTTTGTCATTCCTTATGTCAACACTAGCAAAATGTACGCCGCTGCGTAAGAAATCCATAAGTTTCGGACACCACTTCGAGCTACCGCAAAAAACATAAAAACGAAGGATATAAGATATGAAAAAATCTGCTTTCAACACTGATTAAAACACACAACAAAAAAAATAAAATGCAAGTTGAAATATCATACCTAGACCATTGGTATACCAATACATGATTGTTCATCGACAGTTGAACAACCGCAATACGATAGTCACCTTTATATTCTGGGTCACAATACTCAAAGTCAAGACCCACGAACTTGTATTTCTCCTTCATAAGCCATTGCTCGTACTTGTCGATAATCTCGGCTGCTTTATGGGTGTCATCAGTATAGACAACCTCAATATCAGCCATGTGTGCAAACATCTTACGGGTTTCAATGATGTCGGTCCTAGCATACAACTCCTCATCCGTATGACTCGTTTTGATTGCTAACCACTTCTTCCCGATCCTTGCCACCGCCGGGATTGCTAAACTTCCCTTCCTCATCCATTATGAGAGGGACACGAAGAGGTCACTCGGAAAAAAGAAAAAAAGATGAGAAGGAACAGCAAAAGGGAGATAACTTGCTGCCGAGTGCCCCTGGAGAAAAAGAGTATATAGGATCACATTTTGTAGGCTTGCTCCTAGGCAAAGTAATGTGTAATAAAAAACATGAACATAAAAAGATATTTAGTCTGCAAAAAAAATGTCATACATAACCAAGTATAACCGTTGTTTATCTAAAAAATAACCCCAAATAACTGACGGGGAAGAACATCAATAAACAGATTATTAAAAAAAAGTACCTTGGTGACTACAATGAATGAATGTTGATAATTATCATTATATGTACTTTGCTGCTTGGTAAAAATAACATGGATTTGAGACCATTAGATTAACAAAAAAAGTATTGGATTTCATTTCTTGGCTTACCCCGTAGAAATAAGAACAATGCATACTACAAAAACATGAAGATTGCAAAGTTAAAATCTACATAAAAGCTAATGAAAAATACATAAAAAAGAAGGATAAGTACTCACCGCCTAGATACAGAGGCAGATGTCCCCCGACAAAAAGAAGAAGATGAACAGCAACAGATCTACAGAGAGAAAAAAAAAACCCTTTCTGTTCGTACTTACTGTTCACCTGCGAAATGTAAAAATTGATGAGCAGAAGAGAATAGTCGGTTAGGATAAGATTCGAACAAACAAGAGATGAAGAAATTACTTGAGTGGCAACACAGATTCGACAGAAAAAGGAACAGAGAGAGATAGATTAGTTCCTCCAGCAAAAAGCCCTAAGAACTTGCAAAAATGCTAGGAAAATCAACTAAGACAGGAAATGCGGAAAGAGATTAAGAAGGAAATAAAGATCGAAAAGAGATTGGATGGGCAAAGATTTGAGATTTAACCTGCAACAACGTCCTATCCGCCCCGGTATCAACCGCCTCTCCCACTTCTCAAGCGACCGGAACCGTAAATGGGAGAAACTGCACGCGTCGGGTCTCCGTCGATTCGAGAAGACGCATGCTTTGTAGTGTTTTGTACTGGACTGGGCCTAGAAACAAAGGGACGGCCCAAAAAAGAGAGTAAGAGACGCTAGACATAAAAAACAAAGTTGACAAAAAAACATTGAATAACGTATTGGTGAAAACTGAGTAAGAGGGTCGATAAAAATAAGTGGGTTGATAAATAGTCTCACCCTTAGAAAAACTCGGAAACTTGCGTCTGCCCCGCACATCTCCCCTCGCTGCACGACCGCCCCTACCAGTCTTCCATCCTGTCCTTATAACAACCGCCACCGTCTACATTCTCGCGGCCTGCAGCTCCCTTCTGTCCTCCTCGCGCTCCGGAACTCTCCCGTATCCCTTCTCTCGGGAACCACCGACTCGCCCCTACGCCCGTCGCCGCAAACCTTGCGCACACCCCCCACAACCTCCTAGCCAACTCGACTCGGTGCCTTTCTCCCCTACACACCCCTCGTCCGGCCCAACTCTGGTGACAAACCTCATAAGGACCTGCATCAGCGAGCCCCCTCAGACGACACTGCTTCAGCGAGCACCTCAGGCGACCAAAAATTATTCCCTTAAAACACTACATGGGAGGTTGATAAGTAGGTTCCATTGTTCCCTTAAAAAACCAAAAAGGACCACCTTTGTCTACAGAAAAAAGAAAGAAAGAAGATGGTAACAAGAGAGTAGATGGGTTGATAAAACATTCAATCACCTGTTGATGAATAGTGCATGAGATGGTTGATAAGTAGGTTCCCTTGTTCCCTAGAAAACAAAAAAGGACCACCTTTGTCTACAGAAAAAAGAGAAAAGAAGATGGTAACAAGGGAGTAGATGGGTTGATAAAACATTGAGTTACCTGTTGATGAAGAGTGCATGGGAGGGTTGATTAGTAGGTTCCCTTGTTCCCTTAAGAAACAAAAAGGACCACCTTTGTCTACAGAAACAGAAAATAAAAAGAAGGAGGTAACAAAAGAGTAGATGGGTTGGTAAAACATTGAGCCACCTATTGATGAAGAGTGCATGGGAGGGTTGATAAGTAGGTTTCCTTGTTCCCTTAAGAAACAAAAAGGACCAGCTTTGTCTACAAAACAAGAAAAGAAAGAAGATGGTAACAAATAGAGTAGATGGGTTGATAAAACATTGAGTCACTTGTTGATTAAGAGTGCATTGGAGGGTTGATAAGTAGGTAACAAAAGATGACATGGGTTGGTAAAAAACATTGATCTCAAAACAAAGGTTGAGTTACAAAACATAGTTCAGTTACATAGAAAATGGATAACAAAGGTGTTTCAAAACGATACATAAAGGACTTGATCGATGTTCCAACATACACAGATTCGTTACATATTCAAATAACATCGACAGTAATAACAACACCCTGCCTGCGTGTCATGATACCACCATATTGATGGAAGAGAAACATCACCACTTGACCAGCTGCTAACCCCTTCTTTTCAGCAAACTCTGCCCATGCTTGAACACTTATTATCATCCTGCCATCAGTGGAGGGATGGAACTGTCCAAGGACATCCGGTGTGTTGTCCGTCGATAGAACCACGGAACCCGATGGTTCGAGGTTAAGACCCTGGACAACCATGCTTGGGATTTTCTGCACAGTACAAACAACAAAAAAGAAACAACCCTGAGTATATATAAACATGCATGTTCATATCATGATCTTGAGTACAAAAAAATTAAACATTTTAAAAAAGGGACACATATAAAAAGAGACACAAAAATACATACATACCATCAGCGAATTGTTAATGTTTGTGGCAGTGAGTTTGTGCAGAAACAATGGTCCCAAACCAATGCCTCTCCTGTTAACAACTGCTCTCCAGCTAGTGAAAAGATTCATAGTCCAATAAAGTGGCCTTGTCATGACAACAACACTATGTCGATCATACACTGATAACAAAGAAAATCAAATAACAAAAGAAAGGAATGAATAAGTTAATGTTGTTTAAGGTCTAAGCATTTTGCATCATCTGTAAAAAGAAATGTGCAAAAAAAAGGTAAAACAAAAATCGTACAAACCTTGATCTAGTTCTCCATCACTTGAATCACTTTGATCTGGTTCTTCATCACTTGATTCGCTATCGAATCATTCAACGTACCAGATTGCACATTACTTAACTGAGACATTGTTGCTGACTTGCAACATCCTACTTTAATTGGTATCTCAGGGTTATTGGTCATTTGAAACATAAGGAAATCACCAGGTTTGGAATTGGACGTGATCAGAAATTCCTTCCACCCCCAACCATAAAAACTTGTTACATACTCATTCATAGCTACATTGAAAGTGTGAGTGGTTCCAGACTCATCAGAGACAGAGATATCAGTTCTCCCAGCACATATCATGTTTATCTGTTTCCTAACATAGCATGGAACATTCTGCCAAAAAGTAAAACAGTATAGTGAACAACATGAAAAACAAAAAATATGTAGAACAAAAAAAATACATTGGTGCGGTGATAAAAAGGAAAATCAGCAAAATAAATCTCACAAAAACAAAGTATAAAAACGAAGAATAAAGTATTAAAATGTACCATCCAATCTTCAGAGGTAACCAACAACTCTGATATGAAAAAAGAGCAATCCCTCGTTTTTGCCCTGCATGGTCCATCTGGATTACCACATACATGGCAGACCATCTTGAGAAAGAGCAAAAGGAAAACCCCGTGCAATGAAAAAAAGGGACATCCGTGAGTAAAACTATAGGGAAATAGAAGACGAGCACTCATAGATTACAAAAAAGTAAACTAGATCTACAGGAATATTGTTGTAGATCTGCTAAAAATAGAGTTAAATCTTCAGAATCTGGTTATATATTTAAAAAGTTGTTGTCCAGGTACTTTCTAGATTTAGCAAAAAAGGTCTACAGACAGAGGGGGGCGCGGGGGCACAAAAAGGGAATCAAACGAGGTCGTACTAAACAAAACACATGGAGGTGCGGGATTCAGAAACATCAAAGAAGGAAAAAAGAGAGGAAACAAAACCCTTACCGTCCAGATGCAGCTTTGGAGAAGATCCACCAAAAAAAGAGATAGAGAGAAGAGGATTCCTTTCGTCCGGTCTGAGGGAGAAGCACCACTGACAGCAAAAATGGCTCGATGTGGATTTAGACCTAGAAAGAGGGAGAATGGGATAGCCAAGAGTGAGAAGAGATGCAGAAGTGATAAGGGGTCTCTATTTATTGAGGCCTAGCCGTCTCACCTTCCACCAACAGTAGCATTAAAAAATTTGCAGTGAACGAAAAGCAACTAACGGGCGCCTTGAGTTGTGCCGAAAAAAAGGAGAAGAAGCAACCAGTATAAAAAAGGAGTGGACTATGCATAAGTAAAGTGAAAACATATACAACATTTATATTTATATAAACTAATAAAAAAATAAAAAAGAGGACGTAGAAAAAGGAAATGTCTGTAATGCCCAGTGTCGGTAAAAACATTCGTCCAGCGTTGGTAACTACATACAGTCACGCTCGATAGCTATTACAAACTAAAAGTATGAGTACTGATGCCTTAGGAAAAAGAGAACCATTTGATCTGTCCAACTATGGAAAAACCATTTAAAGAAAACCATTGTAAAAAATAAAAAGAATAAAAAATATAGACTAGATGCCGGCGTTATGAACAATGATAATATATTCATAACTGCTTGTAAAAAAGACGGCAAGCTAGACAGTATTTTGGACATCCAGTAGAAAATAGAAAAGATCTGAATACAAAAGCAGGGGCAAAATGACAAAAAAAAGTCAGATGCAAAAAAGGGTACAAAGTGAAGAACTATAAAGCACTCATACAAAAGAGAGATACCAAAAAACAGTGAAAAAGAAGATTAAAAAAGAACATAGCATATCTTGCTACAAACTTATTACATCATAGTGTCCAAGAGAAAAAGATAACATGCTGACTGCATATATGATAAAGCAAAATACATCACTGAAAGAGTAGAAAACATGTAAAGTCCTTGCTACCTACTTATTACATGACAAGTTTTTAGAAACAAAACAAAAGGCACCAGGTGCCTAACGACACGAAAGCACGACTACACAGTCATAGATTGACTAGAAACGCACATAGAAATCATCAGTATGATGCTTCTTGTGGAAAGACAGTTTGCCCGTGTCATCTTGTTCATCCAACTGTTCGACAGTCTTCACATAGTAAAACTTGATCATTTTGCCTTCAATGAAGTAATGCCTCCTAGCAATAGCTTCAGCTTGCTCGGGCTTTTTGAACTTCATGTAAAAAGATCCATTCTGGTCAATGGCATACTTGAATTCAAAGTCTGTAGGTATAACTTCAAGTGCAAGCCCAATGGTTGAAGGTTGAACGAAGTACTTGACAATGACATTGAGAAGACCAGATTGCACTCCTTCGTAAATACCCGTAAGAATCATGGTTGTCTCTGACATTGTTGTGTTGCAAAAACCATCAATGTTATCACCTTGGCTAGAGAAACCAACAGGATAAGATAATTCAGTCATCATTTCAACTGAGAGATGATCATATGAACAAGGGAATGTCGACACTGGTTTGTTCATAGAGAAATCCTTGGAAACCGGCTTGTAGTGAAGCTCTTCTATCTTGATGATCTTGATATGATAGTGATTCAACATGTACTTAAATTCAGAAGCAGCTAGAAGAGTAGCTTTATCATCTGTCCCACTGGGCCTGATGAACACTTTGGTTTTGCTGCCCTGATTAACAGTGTACTGAAAATCTCTAGTGAGCAGCTTCTTTGCTAGTGCAAGACAAATGAATATACCATCAAGCCGAGTATCCATCACACGGAAAAGGTAAAGATCATGCACTTTCCCAGGATACTCTCCAAGCCTACTCATAACATGACGAGTAACTGATGGCCTCCTCATCTTAGTAATGTACGACATACCCTGGTAAAAAAAGAACAGAAAACAAAAATGATAGGTTAAAAAAAGAGATTGTATATCAGCCAAGATATGTGTGACACTCAGATTTGTCACGCATGTGCATATAAAAATGTCAGCACACAATCATCACCAGCACAGACTTACGTAAAAAAGTACAAATAAATAGCATCCATTACACACGATGAAAAAGCAGCATTAAAAAAAAGTTTCATCAAACCACCTAGACACAGAAAGTATATAGTACACAAATCAAACATCAAGGGCTTTATGCCTTGATACAAAAGCAACACATTACATGGAGTTCATACTGTGCTTCTAAAAAACACTTAGGGAAAGGGAAAAGGCACTATATCGTCTATTAAAGAAATCAAGCAGACTCGAAATGGTCTTCGAAATGGTCTTCATTCTTGAGCCTACTGTATACTGGACATTTCCTGCCAATATCTTCCATGAATGAACACTTCCTGACAGTCTTGACTAAATAGAACTTGATCATGAATCTATCAACAAAGTAGTGGCTCTTGGTCATCACCTCAGCCATCATTGGGATCTTGAACTTCATATAAAGCTTGGAGTTGTATTCAACAGCAAACTTGACAAGGTCTGGGGATTGCACAACAGAGTATGCATGGGCAATGTACTCAGGTGAAAGAAGATATTTTAGGTTCACTCTAACTAGACCCTCTTGAGAACCCTCAGAAACACCGAGAATCTTCATTGTGGTGTCCGTCATTCTGATGTTCTCCTCATAATCCATGTCAAGGCTTGCATCAGAGTACCCAGTAGGGTAACCTAGAAGCTTCTGTTGAGTAATACTACGATTCTCCATGCTGGCTGAAAAGGTCTTGGCTGGTTCCTTGAGGAAAATGTCTTCATCTTCTGGGAGTGTTTCAAGGAAGCTAACCTTGCAAAACTTCACGCGAGCTTCATCAAACTTAAAGGTTAAAGGAAGCACATCGTGAAGCTTCGTACACGCAACAGGGGTCATGCACCTAACAAAGACTTCACACTGGCGGCTTTGATTAACTATGAAATCAAACTCGTGCCGACCAGCTTGTTGATGACATGGAGACACTTGAAGACTCCAAGCAGGCTCAAAACAGGAAAGGTTCTTGACAAGAAACAGAGTTGGTAATCGGGCCAGGAGTAAGTCCTAGTTTACTAAGAAGGAACTTAGACACCTGAACCCTCGTCTCTTCAGTCACATAAGTAGACATACTGAATTTCACTCTCCTAGAAATGTACAAAAAGCACTAATCAAAACAAAAAATATCAAAAAAATGTTTAAAACTAACAGTTAAAAGGTCACCAACGAGCAGTAGATAGAAAGCACCTTGATAACTACAGAATAGGAATGTTGATAACTACTATAATATCTACAGTTATGCTAACAGACTACCAGCTGTCAATGTAAAACTGAAGGTGTAGAACATGAAACTAAAAAGCACTATAAAAAAAGCACCTTGATAACTACAATGTATAACTGTTGATACCTACCATGATATCTACTTTACTACTGACACATAACCAGGATTCCAGACGCAAAAAAGATTACAAAAAACATATATTGGATCCCAATTTCTTGACTTACTGCCAGGAAGGATAATGATTGAATGAAAACATGCAGATAAGAAAAATAAATATAGATAAAAGGTAATACAAATACATAAAAAAAGGTGAAAGTGCTCACCACCGACGAACACACAAAGCAGATCTCCACCAAAAAACTTGAACAAGCAACGACCTCCGTAAAAGAAAACCACCCTTTTGTTCGCACTTACTGTTCACCTGCGAAAATAAAAAAAATCTAAGATACATCAGATAGTCGATTAAAAAGTAGAATATATTAGAAGAAAAAGACCATTAGGATGAGATCCGGAATAAAGACAACAAAAAAAAAGCTACAGAGAGAACTCAGATTCCACACAAAAAGAACACCAAAAAGAGACATAGATTGGTTTTTCCAGCAAGAAAAACACCATAGAAACTTGAGAAAATGATACAAAGCAACTAGACAGTAATGCGAAAAAAGAAAAGTGAGAAGAAATATAGATCGAAAAGAGAGATGACGGCGGAGGATTCGAGATTGAACTTACACCACCGTTCTATCCGCTTGCTCTGAACCGCCCCTCCCACTTCTCGGGCGAGATGAACCGTAAATGCGGAAACCGTAGATGTGGGGGCTCCGTCGGTTCCGGACCAGGAATACTTATAGAAGTTGTTCATCGGATCTGGACCCGAAGAGACGGCCCAAGTAACAAAAAAAGACTAGATAAAAAAGGAGTTTAATTAGTGGGCCACGATGGGCCAAACACAAGTGCGAACCCCCAAAAAAAGAATGAAATAAGAGGAATAAGTTGCGATTATTATTTGACAAACACAAGGTTCTCACTCACATTCCAACCCCGGATGGATATGTCCACATTTAAAAGTCATTACACTTCCACAAAAAACTAGAAGAATAACTAGTCAATTAATTTAAAAAAGAAGAAGAAACATAAAATGATTGACAAAAAAAAATTGTCTACACTACATCTTATCGGTCGCATCTCATCTCCTCTTCACAGCAAAATCGGACACTCATAAAACATGGAAAAGGATCAGAAAATAAGCATTTCTTCAATGGAGTCAGTATCATCTGCATTCAAAAAAAAGACAGCCATTAACAAGCTTGTTTTGCTCGTGCAAAATGAAGATATGACAAAAAGAACTATGTGATATTCACCATTAACAAGCTTGTTTTGCTCGTGCATCCAGGGATAGTAACCCGGTGTCTGAAAAAAAAGAAGTACAGTCAATTGTGTGCAAAAACAAACCACAAAAACAAAATGACATGGGAAAAACAGCCATATATAAACTAGATTTAAGAAATACAAACCTGGTGGTCAAATGGGATTCCCTGTATCATGAAATGCATGGCAAAAAAAAGAAAAATAAATACTGATCAATAAATTGATCAACAAACAAGATTAAAAAATTCAGGAAAAAAGATAAATCAAAAATGTGAAAAAACGTACATGCTTCCTAAGGATTTCTTTTGTTTCCGGTGGCATCTTCTCATTGAAAGGATGAGCAACCATATAGTAAGTAAGACTTTCGCGCAATGGTTTTGCATGGTTCTAAAAAAGACAATAAAGAATACATATATTAAATAAACATTTTAACAAATATATTTCATTCATCGGTAACAAAAAAGAAATGAAAAAGGAAATGAAAAAACACATATGATAAGTAATTAACGAAAAAAAGAGAAAGACATACTGGTTCAAAACAGAGTTTGTTTCCTCCCTTCTGATTTCTTATTAATTCCATGACGAACACACCACTATCACAACTGAAAAAATACATAAAAGAGAAAGGATAAAAAGTTACAGTAGAACTTGTATAGCATTAGGATACATAAAAAGAAAAGGAAAGAAAAGCCCTCGTAACGACACAATCAACAATGGCCTCCCCCCCACCCATTGGTAACTATACAATGAATGACCTGGTAACATACTATCAAAACCAATGGCCTCCCCCACCCATTGATAACTATATAATGAATGACCTGGTAACATACTATCAAAACCAATGGTAACTACATAACAATACTCCCGATAACTTTTAATCAAAAAGGACATGTGAAAACAGATATAGGAAACTTGTGACATACTCTTTGTCGAAGAACATACACTCTCGTAAATTGTTTGCATGCCATCAACTTTGATCAATGAGTGCTTGTACGATAAATTGAATCCCATTTTAAAATTCTTAATTGCAACCTCGACGTGCTCAGACACAAGATTGAATTTTGTGTTAGGGTATAACACTTCAAACAACTTTAACCTAAAGTTGATAAGAAGAAGGTAGTAGAACCCAGATGTGAACAACGGAACATGCACCTACGATAAAAAAAAAGGCATAACAAGGAAAGGACAATAATAAGTGTGAGAAGATAAAAAACAACATCTGATAGATAAAAAGTTTCAAAAGCTGCTGAAAAACAATAAGGCAAAAATAAAAAGAGGGTTATAAAGCCATTATTTCAGAACACATATAAAAGTTTATTAAAAACATACCAGATCCATTGAATCGAGCTTAAAACCAATCATTTCATGTGATATGAGTCTAGACAGGGTTCCAGGGTTCTCATAAGGTTTTGCAAACAGAGCCTACATATTGATAATGAAAACATCAATACAGGTTTATAAAACAAAAGTCCAACCTATATGTATCACAAGCATATATATATATATATATAGAGAGAGAGAGAAGCTTACAGATTCATCAAAAGGGATGAAATATCGTTTCCAATGGTCTTCGAGTAAAAGTTTCGATGAACGCTTCTCGGTATCCTCAACAATGACAGACTTTCCCCAACATGTTGATAACGTATTTGTTCACATTACCATACACTTGCATACTAAGAGCAAAAACACGGTGCTCGGCCCAAGTAGTACCCATTCGCACAATGTTGACACCGCCAAAAAAGAAACAACGAAACACAAAAACAAAAAATAAAAGACAAGTGAACACAAACAAATAAAAAAAGGATGGACAAGTATAAGAAACAAGTACCGCCGATAAAAAATTGATCAATGGGAGATCAACTTACGTCTTTGCTTTTGCAGCTTTGGGGACTCGTGCACAATGTCCTTGAAAACATCTTGTTCAACCAATGTAGAATTGAACTCTGATATGACCTTGTTTGGGCTGATCTCTGTAACATTGAATGCTTGATTTTCATAACTTGGAAACTGCGTCGAACGTAGCTTCGATTCGTGCTCAGCCTCTGCTTGAAGTGTTGTTCTTAATAACTCCCTGTCAAACTCACTTTCATCCCATGAATACGATGTCTCAAGAGCTTGAACATGTCCGTGCGACATGTTACAGCTTGATGGGAGATATAAAGGGTGTCTCTCCATCATTAAAACGAGTTTCCTTTGTATTATCTATACCAAGCAGGATCAATGCTCCGAACTCGCAGCTTCTTCTTTAATTCCAAACATCCTTGGCCTCTTTATCAAGCAAGAAGATTCAGGACCAAAATCATTGCTTGAAATCATTGCATTTCTTTTGTTCGAGGATAAAATTTCATTGCAAAAGTACCCTGCGCCATTGGGTCTCCTGAACTCGCCGACACTCGTCCAAATCGACGGAGAAGTGAACTTTTTCGGACAACAACTGTGATCGCAATTCCCTTGCATCCATAAGTTTCCTCTCTTCTGCAGCTTGATCTATAACATACCGAAGCCTGTCAACTCCCGGTGATGCGGAATCATAAACCCGAGACCAGTCGAGCTTGGGCGGGATCATCTCGCTCCAACAACTCAAAGTTACAGGTGAGTTCACCTAGATCGCTTGGGTATTGAAGAGATTCCATAGCAGAAATAATGGACAAGATATCGAGAACCCGACCATCCTTCATAGCTTCTTTATTCAATCTCTCAAGCGTATCATCGTCGAGAACCGGTAACAAGCAACCATCATTGCGTACATGGTCTATTTCACGATCCACATCAGACATAGTCAGAGGATCAGAAATTTTTAATGCTGCTGCATGCCCAGGAATACACATAGTGTCCGACTGAACTAATGGACTTTGGCAAACAGTAGAACCATGCGAAGGTACTTTGAAACACACAGGTCCACTCTGACATTTATGCTTCTCGTCAGTATTCAACAAGCATGAACTAAGTGAAGTCATCCTAAGAAACCTCATGACATTCTTGACAATTACTGGTTGTATGGAGTCCATTATGTCTTTCTGCATTTTGCTTATTAACAAAGAGACTTGTGCCTTAACCTTTATGAACAAAACAAAAATAAAAAACAAAAAGACACGTTAATAAAAAAGAACTATTGAACAACAGACTTAGAAAAAGTGTATTTATCAACCCTTTGACCAGTTATGTATGAACCCATCGATCAGTTATTTATCAAATGTAGATAGGTGAATTTATCAACCCAGTAGCCTACCCTGGCAAAAAATAAAGTGTGTTTATCAACCACCTGAGCAGGTATGTATCAACCCCACGATCAGTTATTTATCAACTGTAAAAGGGTGGACTTATCAACCCAGTAGCCTGGCCTGTGAAAAAGGTGTATTTAAGAACCACCTGCCCAGTTATGTATCAAACCAAACGCCATATAAGTTATTTATCAAGTGTAATAACGTCAATTTATCAACCCTGTCGCCTGCCTGTGAAAAAAGTGTATTTATCAACCCCCTGACCAGTTATGTATCAATCCCACGAAAAGTTATTTATCAAATGTAAAAACGTGAAATTATCAACCCGATCGCGTACCAAAACTCGTAAAAAACGTGAACATGTCAACTCCCTCCCGAAAAACAGCATCCCGACCAGGGTAGAATTCTTCAAAAGCGATTGGTGCTATCACAGAATTATAATTATCTTAGAAGCATACATACCTCTTCATGCGACTCCAAAGGTGTTGTTGACAAGACAAATTGTAGAAGGTCTTCATATGAATTACTCTCAATGGTTTGACCTTCATTAAGTGAATTTCCAAAAGGGGTCCTTGCAACATCTTTCGTCCGAATGAATAAGAGAAGAAAAACAACAATGTTTGAACGATAATTGTGTGAGAAAAATGAAATTTGTACGAAATAAACTAAGTCCGGAAAAAGGAAAACATACAGGCAAGCTACCGAATATTGCTTTGGCTTTGCAAACACAATCTAGCATCTCGATTTCCGAAACCAAAGAAGAAGACCATATTGATATTCGAGGAACATTGCACTTCAAGTGTGGCGGAATCACCTCAGTGTCAAGAAACTCAAAGTACACAACCTATGACAACACAAAAGCAGAAAAAGATGTTAAAATACGGACTTTTTCCCCTTTTGGAGAATTCTACCATGGTATGAACATTACGTACCATTAAGCAAAACAGGTTCCCTCCTAAGACCGAAGTTGTACCTCCATTATAAGCTTCGATGGAAGAAACGAGCTTCGGAGTACAAGACTTGAGAAGTCGAAAGAGGATATGACGAAGGATTCTCCACGATGTGTAAGTAGTCGGGACTCACAGCGTCATGGCTAGAAGGACGGAGAAAAGCGGTCATGGCATACAAAGTGAAAACAATTTTGAAAGTGTCTCCATCCAATTCACTTGTCAACATTTTATCCAGCTCGGAAATGGTAGGGTAATGTCCTTTGCAGCTTGGTCAAATCACCAATAGCTGCCCTTAAATGAGGATCGACTTTCCTACCAATCAGCAAACCTCCGATGGGTGTGCCGAGAACTTTGTTGATACAATAGGCACTGAATTTGACAGGAGGACCATTAGGTAGAGAGAGCAACCTAGTCTTCGAATCGAAGTTAGCTACCAGGTAAGCGATGAGACTCCTAGGAAGGTAATCACAGGTCACATAGAGCAGTTGCTCAAGACCAATATCAGCAACAAGCTTTTTCTGAGTAGTCGTCAAACGTCTAGTCACTCCCGAAACTTAGGAAGCGAGAGCTTGGTCCTAAAGCCCTGATAATTGCAAATTACATGATTAAATAATATGTATGGCACAAAATTGCATGATGAAGAGAGTGAAGTGTTGATCTAAAGTGGAAACATAAAATGGCAGCAACACACCAGCCCAACTATAGGATCCGCCCCATGAATCATGCGCTCATGGCCACGAGATTGCCGATAGTCGTGGCTGATGGCAGGTATGGTCTCCGGCAAAAAATGGCTCATTGCTTACCGAGCTTTGTTCGAAAGTAATAACCAATTAACTACGGATTGTTCCGTAGTTCGGAACCAAGTTCCAATCGAGCTAACAACATCGGTCGAGCATAATTGTGTTTTCTTAAAATCAACTCATTTTGAATTTGAGTATAATTCAAGGCTTTTAACCGATCCAACGAGTGTGTTAACAAACTCTCTTTGGCGATCATTTGGCGATCCCAATACAAGTACAGAGGTTTAAAAGAAAAAAAGAAAAAAAAGTCCTTCAGCAAACACAAGCAGCAGATAGTAAGTTGAACCATACACATATTAATTCGTAAGCGAGTGGTTCACTAAAAAAGCACCAAATGAACCATAAGATCTGCTCCATGAATCAAGCGCCCATGGCCAAGAGAGTGGCGCTGATAGTCAGGGCTGATGCAACTATGGTCTCTGGAGAGAATGGTGCATATCAAGTCCAGACTACTATTTCAAGCTTTGTTCGAAAGTAAGGCAAATTAACTTCGAATTGTCTTGTAATTCAGAAGCAAATTCCAATCTAACTAACCATCAGAGTGTAATCAAGTTTGCTTAAATTCAGAACGAATTTCCAATCTAGAATTATATATGTAAAGGAAAAACGCCGATTAATGAACACAAACAAACCATCAAATGACAGCACCTTCACACTACCTTGTACACATGGCATCGAATAGTCATTACGAGTTGATGAACATCAACTATGATCTAGGCACACAAAAATTTAATAAAATGATCAACCAGAAAAGCAAAAAACATATATAATTTGGGACATACACGAAACAGATAAACACAAAAAAGAAAAAAGAGACAAACACAACAAAATCATGTTATACCGTTGTCTGCATCATTCCCATCCATGGCTTGCGGATGGAAGAAGGAAATATAAGAAGAAGGATTGCTAGTTTGAAAGATTAATCTCCATACCCTGCAAAAAACAAAGAAGTTGGTGTACCTTGATTAACACAATTGATATTTCAGTCATTCGAATAAAAGAAATGCTGAGAGAAAAAAGCAATATGAAACAGAAAAACCAAACAAAAATCCTGGAGGAAAACAAAAAATCATCCAGGAAAAAGGTACAGGGGAGTATAGACGAATCATCATAAGATAAGCGGAACAAAAAATCATTGGATCTGCAAAAAAGATGAAAAAGCCAAAGAAAAAGAGGTACGAAAACCAGCCATCCTACGAGCTGGAAGAAAACGTATAGGTATGAAGAAATTGAACAGGAAACAAAGGGCAAGCCAAAAAAAAACAGATCTGAAAACACGACCTAGATGGATCTGCCCATGATTTCTCCTCCGTACACGCCTAGCGCCTTCTTGGAGGAAAATATACGAGATTGACGGAGAATGGTCGGGAGAGGAAAGAGAATGAAAGAGGAAAGGGGACAGCTCGTCGGGTTAGGTAGGATCTACCTATTGACAAAAAACCCCCCGAAAAAATAAAATATAAAAAATACCCACGGAACAGGTGGACATGTACACACACAAGGATAGAAATGAAAGATAGAGGAAGATAAGAAACAGGGTCACGTACAGAATAATCAAAACCTCATCAGTAAAAACCGAAAAAAAAGAAAGAGATAAACTCCTTCTTCCCCAGGATCTAATCGGGGACAGATCCATCTCCTCCGCCACCAACCATCGCCACCATCTCTCTCCTCAACCAAACAAAAAAGCTTCCGCCTGGTGCACATCAAAAAGCAATGGAGCAAGTGCACCAGACGGACGAAATCTGACCATCATCCTTTTTCTTAAACCCAGCCACGAAAAGAACTTCTACCCCCCACGGTCGAAAAATACAAATTTCACGAAGAACTTCTAGAGAGAGAGATTTAGGGTGCTCAGGTTATAGACAAAATCATCCAAGTGGTTTACGGGATGAGTCCTTGATCTGAGATAGGAGATTCACCCACCAGCATTCGGTATAAAAAAGGAAAGGTTAGTACTTAATTCAACTTAGCACATGCATTTTTCATCTAGAAAACCTAGAAAATCATATGTACATTACCTTCATTTACCATAATAGAAAAAATATAGAAAAGGTTCAGCATAGTAGAATATTACATGGGGAAAAACGTACAATGTACATCACATAGAGAAACTTACGTAACATTGACCACTTTACACAGATCAAAAGAGAAAAAAAATACAAAAAAGAGACAAATTAAGAAAAACTCGTTAACATCCTCCCGTGTACTAAAAGTTACACAAGCACACGTAGAACAAAAAAATGGTAACACCGTGTATCAACTCGTCCATAATTCTTTGTCCATAGCACCACGGACTCTTCTTGACTTGCACACAAAAAAGTTAAATCCTCCATTATCCGAAAAAGGCAGATATGAAAAGAAAAAATTGATTTAAACTCATATACATAAACATGTGACTATGACTAACAAATGTAAAAACAGAAAGAGTAACTCTGATACAACAATAATTTCTTTTGCAGATGGATACAACAAATGCGAATGAGTCGGGAAAACACAACAGGATGATGAAATAACTGCTGCAGAAAGTATATTTGGTTCTATGACATGGAAGACACCGATACAGTGCCGGAGCATGGTAGATAAATTTGCACAGGTAATGAACCTCTCGGACTATAGAGATGGGATTTGTTCATATGCTCAAAAAAGAAAAACTAATAAAAGTATTTGTTACACATTACGGGCATTTCTTCGGAGAAGGAAAGAGAGAGCTGAGCTCGAAAGCTTAGCGAGCTACAAGCGAGTTGAAGAAAGTTTTTACATGCACAAGCAAAACTCGGAAGCGGAAGGACATACGTCATCAAACATCACAAGGGCGAGCAAACAAAAATGCAAGGACTTCGATTTAAATGAGGTAACATGTCAAATTGCTTCACGTAACATAATTTACAAACAAAAAATAAAGTAAAAACATTGAGTTTATTTGGGAGACAATATCAAAACACCATAGCTGATACCCCGAAAACCATGATGCATCTATGTGAAAACCAGGAGCTCAAATTCGAGAACGAAGACAACGAAGGATATGCTGATAGCAACATCCCAGAATTGCATGCAGATGGTGCATCATTTGCTGGTGAGAATGCATGCCCAGCTGACAATGCTGATTATTCAAATGGTGATGAGCATGGGAACAAAGAAGATGAAAAATATGAAGAAACTCTTGAGTCGAGTGCTGAATCCAGAGGTACCGATCGCCGAAGAGCTTGAAATGGACAGAATGTTTGCAAACAAGAAGTATCCAACAATGCAAGAGATATCGGAGGCATCTACTCCCACAGCTTGGGATGGAATTCGATTCAAAAGATGATGCATTCTTCTTCTTTGCAGTGTACGCAAGAAGGGTTGGATTTGCAATAAAAAGGGACACCTCCTACGAGTCTAGAAAAACCAATGAAATAACAAGACAGACATTCTCATGCAACAGGTGCCGTGACGATACATACGTTGACAGTGCACTCAGACAGAGACGGACTTCCAGGATTGTGCAGACAAAATGCAAAGTCAGAATGTTTGTGAAGGAATACAGAGGAAAGTGGTCAATAAGTAACGTGAGACTAGAACACAACCACAGCCTAGCTCCATCAGAGTGGATAGTAAGGTTCATGAAGTGTCACAGGTCAATGTCTGCATCAGACAAGACTCTGATCCACATCCTACAAGAAACAAGAGTTCCACCCAGGAACATAATGAAAATATTCAGGAAAACAAGGGGAAGCTTCAGGGCAGTTCCATTTGATACAAAAAACCTAGAGAACGAGCTAGCAAAAGAAAGAAAGAAAATTAAGAACAGGGACATTGAAGAGTTGTTGCTACTATTCAAGGAAGCACGTGAAAAGATGCCTGGATTCAGACATTCACTTGATGTTGACAGCGATAATAGAGTGAAAAGTATATTTTGGACAGACCAGATAGGGAGGGCAAACTACTCAAAGTTTGGTCAATTTGTATCATTTGATACAACATTTTCAACCAACCAGTATGGGATGCCATTTGCTCCAATATTAGGGGTTGATAACTATGGCAAAACAGTCGTGTTCGGAGTAGGACTGCTCGAGGATGAGAGAGCAGACACTTTCAAGTGGCTGTTTGAGGAATTCCCGTCTCGCTATGGACAACAAGCACCAGAAACTATAATAACAGACCAAGACGTTGCAATGAGGATTGCAATATCTGAAGCATTACCTTACACAGTGCACCGTTTCTGCAACTTTCACATCAGCAAGAACCTGGATGACAAGTTGTCCCTATTCTTCGCAGTAAGAGGGACTCTGAAGGAAGAACTAAGAGCGGTTATAAGGAACTCATTTACTCCAGAGGAATTCGAAAATAGCTGGCATGATCTACTGGAGCGCTACAATGCTTTGGGAGAGCCACACCTGGACAGGATATATGACATCAGAGCTCAGTGGGTCCCAGCATATTTCAAAGAGAGATTCTTCCCATTCACTTCATCGACGGGGAGAAGTGAGAGCACAAACTCCTTATTCAAACACTATGTAAAAAGGAAGGACTCGATTGCAACATTCTTCAAGGAGTATATCATAATACAAGAAAAAAACAGATCCGACCTAGATCGCCTAAGAGAGAAAAGTGAGTTCAAGGAGTCTGTGAATTGGGGATTCAATCCTCTTGAAAGGGAAGCAATGAAAATTTACACAGACCCAATATACGGCAAGTTTGCTGAAGAGCTAAGGAAGTGTACTGCTTACAACGTTGAAGTTGTGGAAGAGAAAAGATTATACAGAGTGATTAGGGTGGCTAACTATAGGAATGCAGAGTTCCCCAGATTAACATATGTGGTTAGTGTTTCCTCTGATGACGATGTGTACAAGTGCTCGTGCTCTAAGATGGCTCGCGATGGAATACAGTGCTGCCATGTCCTGAGGGTGGCTAGTCATATTGGTTTGACTGAGCTTCCAGTCAGTTTCATCAACCCTAGATGGACTACTGCAGCTGGAATAGAGGTAGCGCGATTGACGGAGAGAAGAAGCAACACAGCATCACAGAACACACACTTGGCTGTTAGACACGCAATTGAAATGAGCAAAATATCACACATACTATCTACTGTCTGCACGGATGATAGGTCATACGACTTGTTTGCTGAAGGAGTTGCTGAGCTGAAGAAAGCTATATGCAAAGATGCAATTGAACGCCTCCAGACGAAAGAAAAAGTCACACGTAAGAGAAAAAAGGTTGATGACCCAGTTCAACAAGATACTGACAATATGCGTCATGAAGATAGAGAAGACAACAATCATGGACAGAACAATGAACAGATACACCCTGAGGAGAAAAATTCAAGTGACCAAGAAAAAAATGAAGATGAGCATCGCCCTTATAAGGATCCACCACAATCGGGAAATCCAGGGTTCAACCTAGGTGAAAGACCTATGAATTTCCATGAGAAATCTGCTGCAAAACTAAAGAAAAAGGCTGCACCAAGATTGTGTGGACTTTGCAGGTTGGCTGGACACAAAAGACCAATGTGCCCGGACAGAGACAAGGTACTGTACTGACTTACAGAAAATATACACAGAAGTACAAAAAGAAACTATTAAAAAAGTTATTACCATTTACTAAATTTATCCCATGTAAAAAAAATACACAGGTTGGCAGGAGCATACCAGGGATGGATTCCCAAAAAGAAGAAGGGAACCCATAACAAAGCAAGAAGGATGAGCGAAAAGAATGATGGAAGTATGCAATGAAAGAAGGAGTACAATCATTTGTGTAATGGTCATGCTGTGTTTGTCGTTCGAACTTGTAATACTACAATTTGGATAATTATTTTTCCGTTCCATAAATTATGAAAACTATCCTTGATGATTATCAACCCAGTCGTCTATCAAAAAAGAAAAATGAACTTATCAACGCCCTGACCAGTTATGTATCAACCCTCGAAGCAGTTGTTTATCAAATGTAAAAACATGAAAAAATATCAACCCAGTCGCCCATCAAAACAGCTGCGAAAAAAAGAACATGAACTTATCAACACCATCCCCCAAAAACACCCCTGACGAGGTCGAATTATAGAAAGTTATCAACCGCTCTTCCCTGTGTTTATCAACTTCTTAGCATATTGTTTACCAGCCTTTTGATAATTCCACGAACAGCAAAATAAACTAAGTTACAAACAAAACAAAAAAAGACAAAATGACATTTTAGCTCGTAACAAACTACCAACCTGCCCCCACCCCCCAACCCCCCCCCTTACCAACCGCTAAAACATATATTTACCAACGGTTAGTGTTACAAATTACCAAGCCAAAAAAGAATAAGAAAAAATGCTAATTAAATCAGACTGCAAGTAAAAAGAGAAAGTAGATTATTTATGCTGTAAGTGGTAGTTTATTTGAGTTGCATCTGGTAGTTCATACCTCACGGAGCGTTGCTTTCCAACAGGTACCTCCAATTCCGCAACTTGTTCGGAGGGTGGTTTAACCAATTCCATGTTAGGACCTTCCTAAGTGCCGGTATCCGATCATAAGTGATAGCAGGTACAACACGGCCATTCCAAAGTTCAAGGAACTTGAGCATAAAATAACCACAATCAACGCTTCAAAAAAAGAAGATACGATAAAAAAGATATGTGAGCTATCAAATACAAAGAAATGTCCAACAAGTGAACAAAGCATAAGTTAGATAGAAAAGAAGAGAACATACTTGTTATTTTGCTTAGGAGCTTCAATGAAAACCAACTCATAGTCATCAATCTGTTTTGATGAACTAGAGTAATTTATACGATACATGCACTTGATAGCATCGACTAGATCACTAGAATGATTAATGAGCGATTCATCATCAGGACCACGCGCAGAATCAAGAACTTCAAACCTTTTTTTCTCAAAATTCAAGAACAGTGAATACCAATGACCACATGGCTTCTTTTCTGTTCCAAGATTCTGAAGGACACCAAAACACAACTGAAACAAAACAAAAAAAAGAAAAGATAAAAACAAAGGGTCAGAGAAACATTAAAAAATAAAATGTTCACAAGTAACACAAATCGAAAAAACATAAAAACACAGAAAAAAGTTTACCAGATTTTGGTGACTAAGTTTATACTTATCATCCATCCTGAAATGTTTCTGCAGTATTCTTGAATTAAATCTTCTTTCAAGCAAATAAACAGTTACTATCCATGGGAAAATTATCTTCTTCTTCGGACAGTCAACCTGAAGAACAGCAATTCCAATTTCGGCAACCGTTGTTGACAGCTTCTCCGAAGGCATAACGCTACTAGCTAAGTCACCAAGTGGAAACCCACATAGGGTCAATCATCAAAAACCTTGATCTGCCGTAAAAAGGAATACATGATCAAACTAAGTTGCTAAAAAGTAATGAATTATCTAAAAAGAACACCATTGCGTATACATGAGAAACCCGACATACTCGTTTTATTTTAGAGTGTTGAGAGTCGCTGTTGTGCTTTATAACTTGCTCGGTACAATAATTCTTGCTCATCGGTGCAAGTTACTCGGTTGTATGGAGGTAGCATGAACTTCGAAGGAAGAACGACCCTTTCCATGCGTAGCCTGGTCCTTGGAGTTCTACTGGCAACAGGTAAATTCTGAACAGGCACTTGCAGAGCTGGAGTAATATAAAGGACCTCCAAATCATCTGAGAAAATCAAAAAAAGGATAATTAGAAAGTGAACAAAATGTAAAAAAACAAGGACATGATATTCTATATGAAAAACTTAACTACTAAGATAGAGTAGGACATACCAGCCTTCATTGTTACTGATTTCGGTGGCAATTACAGGATGCAATCCGTCTACAGAGTCATCAAAACAATGTTCTTGAAAGTCAGTTGCACCTCCGTCTTCATTGACAAAAATAAACATCACCGCACATGTAGCCACAAATAAAAAACAAAAATGAAGGTATAAAAAGAAAAAAGAAAAAGGTCCAAAAAAACAAAAGAGATAGGGAAGAAAAAACAAACAGTACTCACTCACACAGATCGATATTATTCATAACAAAAAAGGTAAAATCATCCATTACATATAAACAGGGATAAAATTACATAGCGTTCATACAGGATATTGTTCACCCATATAAAATAAAATAAAAAGTTAATACATCGACCAACTCAACAAAGCACCATCACTTCGCCACACCCCAATGATACATAAAAAAGGCAGGTTTTGTAAAAATAGCAATTAATTCTTCTTCTTCCTCCCTCTCTTGTTCCTTGAAAACGTATTACGGATACTTGCATTTACTTGCCCTGATGGTACGCATTCTGCATATATAGATTACAAGTGGGAGATAATACGCGGAACGGGCGTAGATGAATTGATGGAACAAGACATGCACAGAAAACATGTAATAAGTGAAAAAAGGTTGAGTGAAAAACAGAAAGAACATGAAAATAAAAAGAAAGTAAAAACTGTAAAAATAAAACACAAAAAGATAGAAAAAGTGGTCTAACCAGTAGGAGGGATAGATGACACATTTGCAGTTTCTGATTCTTTAACAACATCAGCAGAAATGGTAGAATCATGACCATCAGCATTTCCTAATGCCTCTGCGCAAAAACAATGATATTGTGAGCAGCAGCGTGACAAACAAAAGCAATCAAAAAAGAGCACAAAACAAAAAATCATATTACCAGATGGAGAAGCGCTTTTATCGACGCGAGTGTATTTACAATGGACACATGATAAGCGTATGGATCTATAGGGATGCCAGGAGTGAGACTCAGCTTGCCATCAGCAGCAACAAATTTAGCTCTCTTAACAACAAGAACAGTTTGATCTGATTAAAAAAATGTTTCATACTAAGTCAAACAAACAATGAAAGAATGAAAAAACAATGAATACAAAAAACATAAACCGATACAACGAAAAAACGAGAGAGCAAATACCTTGTGGAGAAGCTGTTGCATTTTGTTCAAGCATCACGAGCAACAACAACAGTTGTTCCAAAGAGAAGCAGCATGCATGATGGTCAACATCGCCAACAGGATCAGCCATCCGATTTGTAACACCGGTACCGAATCTTGAGGTGCAAAGCTAACTTCAACTCGGTTCCTCATGTGCAGATTCTTGTCCCGTTGGGACGATTTCAATTGAAGACTTAAAAGGAACAACCACATCGGAACCAACCTCTGCTGAAACCCGGGTACCAGCTTGCAAAGCTAACTTCAAGTGGTTCCTCGTGTGGAGATTCTTTTTCTGTTTGAACAATTTCACTTGTAGACTTAGAAGGGACAACCACATCGGAACCACCAACTCGCTGAAATCGGCTACCAGTTGCAAAGCTAACTTGAACTGGATCCTCATGTGCATATTCTTTTCCTGTTGGAACAGTTTCACTTGTAGACTTGGAAGAGAAAACAGCATCCTTAAAAACAACCCCATCAGAAACAACCTCTGATAAAATCTGACTACCAGTTTCAACTACAATAGATGTTCCAGCAGCTTGAATTTTTGTTGAGCCTTCAAGACGGTCTTTCAAAGTATACACTTTTGATTTAACTGCAACGTTATCAGCAACACCTGAAGAAGTACCTCTAGGAGCTCGTCGTGGTGAAGATCTTGTAGCAACCTGACTTTTATAAACAGCTTGCCTGTGAAAAAGCAAAAAAACTTAAAATTATTAGAAAAAACTACAAAAACAGTGAAGTATACAAACATACTATGTCATGCAAATACAACCAGCGTTTTGATAACTACCAGAGAAAGGCATTGGTAAGTTCATGAGATGGTATTTGGTAAAATTACACGAAATACAAAAAAAGAGCAAAAAAGAAAAAGACATGAATACATTTACAACGAAAAAATGTAAGAAAATGCAACGACAGAAATGTTGATAGCTACACATGAAATACATTGGTAAGTAACTTCAAACGGGGTCGATCAAAAATACCTTCTGCCTCTCACATTGGGCTTCTTCTTAGGAGCAGATGACGGTTCATTCTGTACAGGATTAACAGAACTATCCTCGCGTACAACACAAGTACGTTTCGCTTCAGAGGCATCGAGAGCACACCTACTCCTTTTCAAATCATTCACGACTTCGTTGATTGTCTCACTGACAACATCATAACCATCGGATAATCCTTTCACATTGCCTTCATTCATTACAGACAACCTCAAGGCTAGAACTCGGAACTCGTCCGACTTCGTACCGACAGTAAATGACAAGACCATCAAGCACCGGCATCTTTGGCACGAAGAAGATCAGCTTCATTTGTTTCGTATAAAACTTGCTTCCCAATATCTAAATCTCGCTCATCAACAACACCATCAATATGCATAGCAGACAGATGTCCGCAAGATTTTCAAGACCCCGAAACACAATCCTATTATCTCGCTGATGCAACAAGTGATATCAGTTTCCATAAAACGTACTAGAGCATCAGCATCGATGGTTCCGCAACAAAGACAATCAATATCCATGGGTACACCGGTGGAAACCAGTTCAGGAGAAACACCGGGAACAACCGTCGCAACACCGAAAAGAGTTGTCCGGCTTGGCACTCCCGCACATTCCGACAACACGGTATCACCATGCTCACCTACATCCACATGACGTCCGCTTTGAATAACAAAGCGATCAGCAACGGCTTCATCAACATAATCACTCGTCATTGTCGAATGATAACTCTCGCCGTCGTACATATTGTCACCGAAGTTGACAACAGGTACCTTATCGCTTTGACATGGCGCTTTGGCACCACAAGCGGCTTTTGCAGCAGACTCGGTAACACGAGTTTGCTCAACAACACGGGCCTCGGCCGTAACATTAGTTTGCTCGGAGACAGGTGATGAAACGGAATCAACAACATTCAATGGATCAGCAGTAATAGCACCTCCGACATCCGTAGCATCAGCACTCCGGTTGCAAAGGACATCCCCTCCGACACCTGTAACATCAGCAATCTGCTTGCAAGGCACATCCCCCCAACATCTGTAGCATCAGCACTTTGGTTGCAAGGCACATTCTTGAGACGGCGTATTGGTGATTTCCCTACAATCTTATCAGGACGATCATAAGTTGATTGCGCAATAGGAGAGGTTGTGTTTGCAGCACCTCCATCATGCGATGAACGAGAGGCAACGATTTGAGAGCGTAATGTCTTATCAGATTTTGCAAGTATACACAACTTCGTCATCATCAACCTCAGTCAAACCTTGCACAAGCTTACTCATTAGACCAAGTGAGACCGGACGCAAACTCACCCATTAATCTAGAAACCTTGTCTTTACGCTACATCAAAAAACAACACACAAAAAATGAAAAAGGTTAAAATTCATTTAAAAAAAGAGATATACTAACAAAATGTAATGGTACCATACAAAATTGAAAAACAAAAAACTAAAAATTAAAAACTTATCACCGTATCATACATTTTTCGGGCAGTTAGGTGCGTATTGGTTTCAACCCATCTTTCAAAGCTAGCTGCACCTCCAAACAAGTTGAAATTTATAGCAAGGTGTGGCTTCAACTGATATTAGTGACAAGACAAAAACAAAAAATGCATCAGCTTGCACAAAATCGACCACAAAAGTTCATGTCATAACATGAGAAACACAAAAAAGATTAACTAACCTCGAGATTCCCATAACCAGATCCATCCCTTTTCAAGTCAGCATCAAGCACAGTATCAACATCTTTCTTTGACCATATATTAGCAACAAATCTACCATCTGGAAGGTCAAGGTTAAGAGAGCTAATATCCAAAGAGTCAACATACGAAGAATCGAATATGGAACAGGCAGCCTCCGAAGGCTTCCCAAGTACAAAGCTCATCATGCAATCTGTCGCACACAAACCGACAAAGGTTCATGTTCCCGACATTGCTAATGTTGTCCTACAAAAAAATAATGTAAACACCGCGTAAAAAATGATTGTTCACATATATTGATAAAAAAATTGAATGATTTTTTAAAAAACTAGAGGATAACACATATACCAAGTATAGGATAACATCTCGTTGCTGACTTTGTTAGACGTTGTTGGTGCAAGCAAAGTACAAACAAGATACATCATCCAAACTTGCTTGAAAATGTCATCATACCGAGTCATCTCTCGACAGCATTGTGAACACACCAGTAATCTTCGGCGTGCTGCTATGGCCAGGAAATAACAAAGGACCTAGACGAGCCTCTATGACAGAATCCATTGCATACACAACAGGAATATCCCCCGCGGAAGACCGAGTGTACGGTAAATGGAATCAGCATTGAGAGGGATTCTACCACGCCCTTGAATGACAAACTCTCGGGAATGACTATCATACAAAGGAGCGAGCCAGCTTATCAATGGATTGTGAAGAACATGGCACTTGATGTCAAGCATTGAACCAAGATCCATATCCCCAATCGAGTTCTTCCGATCGGAACTTAGATGTTCATATAACCTGACAACAGGAAGAGGAGACGCCCGATTCCTAGCGCGCTCACTAGCATTGGGCATTTTGCGAACACCTAGATGATCACCACCTTGTTTCTTGCTGCCCGCCATTGAAACAACAATGCTGCAATACAAAAACAGATGCCATGATAATGAGAAACTCTTAGTAAAATCAATTACCATAACAGGGAAAAAAAGAGGTTGGTAACTTCAGAATGTATATATTGGTTAAACGTTGAGATACTAGTTGATGAAGAGTGAGTAAGTGGGTTGGTAAAACAAACCCCATAACAGGGATTTGTGAACACCTAGAAAAACAAGTCGCATGATCTCTGCTTTCTCCTGCTACAATTACCATAGAAATTGTGGACAAAAAGCAGTGCAACAGGCCAAAAATCGGACTACAATGAACATTGAAATAAGTGAAAACGCAATTTACAGCCGATCCCATAACAGAGATTTGAGAAAAAACGAGGTACGAAGCAGGAACCTAGGCGAAGAACAAAACACACCCAAAAAAAACCCTCGCCGGAACAATCCCTCGCCGGACAAAACCAAAAATCCCATCGAAAAAATAATCCAAGGTGGAACAATCCCTCGCCGCACAAAACAATACCGACCGACGAGACCCAGATAACAGAGGTTTGTGAACCGAGGAACGAATCAGGAACCTAGGCGGAGAACAAAATCCACCCAAAAAGACAAACCCTCGCCGGAACAATCCATCGCCAGACAAACAAAAAACCCATCAGAAAATAAATCCACGGTGGAAAACAATCCCTCGCCGGACAAACAAACCGGCCGGCGAGACCTAGATCTCCCCACTAGATCCAGTTGGAATACTAACCTTACAGCGCCGAACTCGACTGGAGCTTGCTAGTGAAGCGACGGCAGGAGAAATCTAGGTCGCGCACTAGCCACGAGGAACCGGAGCGTCGACTCCGCCGTCGCCGTCGCCCTCTCCGTCAGGGCTGAATGAGACGAGAACAGGGGAGAGAGGATACGGAAGGAGGCGAACCCCAAATCGATTCGAAATAATTCGAAAACGACGGGCCGAAAAGGGAAAGTCAATCGGTTACCAAAAATAGAAACGAGCGTGACACGCGTGACGCGGCGAAAAGGGAATTGCCTTCGCGCGTCCGCGCGAGCGCTCCGCGCCGACAAGATTCGCTCGCTCGAGCGATCGGTTGCCAAGAAGGGGATTCGGCTATAAAGATTTGTATGAATCAGGTTCGATGTCAACTACAATAGGTAACCACTAACCAATGTGTCGATCAGGTTCCAGTATTTCCCTCGTCTTTACCGTGGCACTGGCAAACCTCATCCTAGTATCCGGTGAGATTGATATAGCAAAGTCTGCCTCCGCTGCTCTCTGGCAGCTATTCTAACATGCCATATCTCATCAATGCTGGCCAGCGTGCTGAGGTTGCAATCTCGCCATTGCCCCATCACACTCCTCCCACTGGTGCGCGCTCGATAGCTATTTGGGGGTCGGCGTGGTTTTTGGGCTCACACCGGCATCCTAAGAAGCGCCGGCGCGATTTCAAGTTCAGTAGAAGCGCCTGTAACCTCGTGCCGGCCGCTTAGCACTGGGCACGCCTGCGCCTCACGCCACGTCGGATCCCAGGCATGCTGGTGCGATTTCGAGTCCAATAGAAACGCCGGTAACCCCATGCCGGCCCCTTTCACAAAGGGCGCGAATCGGGCGCGCATGCGCCTCACGCCACGTTGGATCCTGCGCGTACATGGAATTTCCCGCACGTTCTTTCCGCCATTTCCCGCCGCTTCCCGCGCTTACCCGGCGTCGCCTATAAATGCAATCTCCGCTCAACAAACACCATAGCCGCCGTCATAGCTTAAAATGCCTCGTCGCGCGTGCTGCCTCCACCCCTATCTCCACCTGCGCCTCCACCTGCAGGCACCCCCGATTTCAACGACGTGGAAGAGGACCCGCAGCTCGCAAAATACGACCAGTGGGAAGCGGCGGCGCTTGCGGCGACCGTAGATGCTTTTGTCGCAGACGAGCGGCTCTAGCAGGAGGCGGAGCGGCAACGGCTACGGGAAGCGAACGCGTGGCGCCGGGAGGTGTAGGGGGAGCGTAGGCTCCATGATGAACTGCGACTGCATTGGCGTGTGGAGGCGCCGGAGCAGTAGCTGCGGACGCAGAGGGTGGAACACCAGCGGCGGCTGGAGGAGCTGGAGGTGCAGCTGCGGCAGGAGGCGGCGGTCACGGATTTAGCGGCCTGGGAGGAGGAAGCGGCGGCGGCGGTAGCGGAAGCGAAGAACGACGAGTCCCTCAACTGGTCCGACGACAGGCCAGACGCGGAGAAGGCGATCCTCAAGTCTTTCGAGTCGCTCAAGAAAGTGGAGAACGACGCCCATACACGCGAGGAGAATAACGAGGAGCGGTGGTGCCGCGTCGTCGACCTCTCCATCGAGGCGGACCGCCGCTTCTCCACCGAGCATAGGGAAAGGCTACGTGTGGACCAGGAGAGGTGATGCGCGGCGTACGAGAAGTTAGGATTCGGCCGGGCAGAGCCGTCCAACGCACCGCCGGGCGGCCAGTAGGCTTACAAGCGTAACAATATAGCAAATTTATAATATATATCTAAAATGAAAAATCTTTATTTTAGCTAAAAAAACTATCAAAGCCGCCGGTGTGGGAACCCGTTCCCCAAACGGAGGATGGCGTACCAGTGCCCTAGATACGGTAGTGCCGGCACCTATTTGGGGCACCGTGTCCTGGATACGGTAGTGCCGGCACCTATTTGGAGCACCGCCCTGGATACGGTAGTGCCGGCACCTATTTGGGGCACCGGTAGAGATGCTCTAAGAATTATCAGTAGAGATGCTCTAAGAATTATCAGCAGATATGCAGTCCTAAACTACCATGATGAATGCATTTATAAAGCATACAAATGGAAGAGCGATGGACATAAGGTTTGGTTTGAAACTTACATATATTATTAGATATAATAATACATCACCAATTTGCTATGTCCAAAGTTACTACAACAAAGACACCATCTACAACATTATTAGATATAATAATACATCACCAATTTACCATGCCCAGAGATACTACAAAAAAGACACTATCTACAACTGCTATACGGTATGCCAGCCTTCGACTAACCTAACACGATATCTACAGCAAAATCTCTCCTGAGCAGTGACAGAAAGAACTAATTTTTATGTTACCTAAACTTGGCAAACATACCATTGAGATGGCACGTAATCCAAGGCTAAAGAAAAAGAATCTTGCGAGAACCAAACTAGAGCAGCATCCGCGGAAGCCAAGAACTCTTCAACCAGCCAACAGGACCTCGTCTCGCTGGCTGGTGAACATCAGCTTCTCGTCTTTGCAGCGCTCTCAGAAACTCCTCAGAGCTCAGGTGTCCATCACGGTTCGTGTCAAACACATGGAAAATGATGTCCACCACTCTGTCAGTCAATTCAACACCACAGACCTATAACGCAGACCAGGGAAGGCATGAAAACAGTCAGAAAATGTGTTACATACTACACTTCTAGGCATATGAACTGCTAGAATACCAATTAGCAGTTTGGCCAAAAAAAAACAGATTGACAATTAACTAAAGGCCTGAGTATTGCTCACGTAGAATTAGTAAAAAATCTTACATGCTGTGCCGCACGCTGTAGATCCTGTTTTGTCAACATCCCATTTACTTGCCCATAAGCAAATATAGCCATCGTCAGAGGTTCCAATCTTCGACGTAAATCAGCAAAAGCCTTAAACTCCTAATGTTCCAGAAAAACATCTATAAGAATCACTTGAGAAGATAATTATGTGGAAAAGACCAACACGGTGGTAAGTCAAACCTCAAAGGTGACGCGTACGTCCTTGAGATAAGGGTCATTGCCCAACGTATCAGCTCTATCAAGTAGTTTGCTTATGTGATTCATGTCAGCAGAAGCGACCATGGACAGTGCAAAATCCTTTGCTGGGATAGTGTTCACTGACTTGACATCATAATGACTGAATTCTAGACGAATAACCTGCAGAGAAATGAACCAACAGACTGAGAAAATGTAGGGGGCTGAGATTCACAAAGTGAGAGAAACTATAGAGTATGGGAGATAAAAACAATGGATGATTGCTTAAGAATATGGAAAAAGGAAATCACCTCCTCATGCAATTCCTTCATAAAACTTGTGAACTTATCAAAGTGTAGAGGCTCATTCCCATCATTACCAAAGAAATACTCAACCAGCCCACCATTTTCCACAGACTGGCCAACTTTAAATCCTGTACGTAAGCCATCCCTATGGGCAGCTCCTTGTCTGTTAAAGGACCGCATCAATGCCATTACTTTCTTGAACTCTTCTTTGTCTATTTCCCTGGAAGTGACAACTGACAGATAAGGACCAAGAAATAGCCGAGAAGTAGCTGGCCAAAATTTGTTCATACCCTTCTTTTACCATCAACTAACATGCCAGATGATTGAACATGCTCATAAAGAGCAGGTCTTTTTTCTGGACGACAAGAGAAATTAACTGCACGCGAATGATCACAGGTAAACAATAATATAGCACAAACAAGACAATATTCAGATATATCTTGTTTATGCACAAATCCAAGGGAACAAAATGGAAAACATACCTTTATCAGCTTCGGTAAACAAAACAATGTCTACACGATAAACAAAGAAAACTGGATTGAAGCCACTAGACTTGATACATAAACACGGCCTACTAAAGTTTATTATCTTCCCCTACCAAAGAGCTGTGCTTAATTACATGCAATAAAAAAACGTAACAGGTTTATTGATCAAAGTATGACTACATGGCAGACACATATCAATTCTGCAGCTGGAACATATTACTAAGACAAAGCACTGGGATAGAAATAGAACTCACCCGCTTAGGTCAATGTCAAACATTTTGAAGGCCGCACTGAAGTTCGACTCAGGAATGCTGAGTAATGTAACAAAAAAGATGTACCTGCCATAGCAACCAAAAGCATAAATCAGAAATAGGTAATATGCAAACAGTGATTCATTGGTGACTATTGAGAAACAAATCTAGTCGCCTAGGTGAATGCTTCTTATATTGCATCTATTAATTTTGAAACTTTTAATTCTTGCAAGAAATACCATATCAATAGTTCTATAATACAGTGTTTATGTTCGTGCCAAACAAGATGAATGGCAGTTCACTTACTCAGCGAACGAGATGAGACCATCGGTGTTCGTGTCGAACAGGGCAAAGAACTTAGATGGAGCGCAGTGCAATTCTCCTGCGTCGCGTTCCCCTCTGAGTCTCCCTTCTCTTACGATATTCGACTCCGATGGAGGGAAGACGGGAACTACCGCTCTCATCAAGTCGGCAGGCAACATGAACAATTCCCCGTCTGGCTTTCGCACGGACGAGAAGTACTCAAAAATCTGTCCATTAAGAGCATCAACGTTAGAACAACATAAATCAAAATTACACGGAAGTGTACAGAAATGCAGTAAGCGCATGATGCTCCACCTTTTCAGGAGGGCTGAGAAGCCGGATCCGTTTCTCGTAATTAAAGAACACCCTTCTTCGGTATGAGTCTGCGGCGAAAAAGAAATTTGATCAGATCATCATACCGTTCAAACTCAAAACTAAGCATGGACAGATGAGTACAAGTACAGTTGGACAATAGCGATAAATGCACGCAATTATCGGCCAGATCATATGCTCGCGTGCTGTTCGATCAGAAAACAGAAAGCGTCACAAGACGTTGCTATATACTAGCTACACTAGAGACGGCAGAACGCGTCATGCAATTTGGATTGGTGGCGGGCAGTTGGCTTATCGCTTATCTGGAAGCGGATCAGTACAGCAAGGCCGGGACCGTACCGTACCGATCGCAAACGCACTGCCAATTCTTCCACAACGGTGGCGTGCGGATAAACGATCAGAAAAGGGAGGTAGCAGCCGCACAAAGAAAAGTGATCTTCCTGGGGGGAAATTATGCAAAAAAGCGCGTAGCTTTACGGAAAAGATGAGCAAACGCCACGGGAACAACGGCGGCAGCGCCGCGTGAATCGACCAAACGCGGCTGGAACCACCGACAGACCATAAGCCGGGGTACAGCAGGGGAGACTGGAGAGAGGGGACGGCCGGCTCACCTCCGAGCAGGAACCTCCTCCTCCTCTCGTGCCGCTCCTCGACGGCGCCGGCGCCGGCGCCGGCTGATTCGGCCGGCGAGATCTGCCCGGCCGAGGCGTCGCCGGAGTCGGCGAACCCCGGCGGCATGAGCCAGAGCCCCAGCCCGGACCCGGCGGCCGCGACGGCCGCGGCGGCGATAACCCCCTCGCGCCCGTTCGCCGGCGCCGGCGCGGCGGCGCTTGAGAAGGCTGCTCGGCGGACCGGCGCCGTCGTCAGACGTCGTGCGGCGGATCGGAGGAGAGCTGCCATGGTCGTCGGAGTAGCGGTAGCGGGTCCCGGGCTTGGCGGGCGGCGCGGGTTTGCTGTAGCAGGTGGTTATGAGGAGGAAGAGACTACTCGTGGAATCTGGCTTCTCGGGGTCGGAGGAGGCGGCGATGCGTCGATGCGCGGAGGAGAAAATGGGGGCGCTGCGGATGCGGATGGTGGCCGCGTCGTCGCGGCGGGGCCGGATTTATGGTGGGAGGGAGCGGTGCGCTGGCGTGGTGGCTTTGCTTGACTTTGCCGGATTTGTTTGCTACGTCCACCACCAAAAGTGGCCGTGCGGCGACGTACGGTACAGTCTGTACAGCGGAGTGTATTGGCACTGTGCTTTTCTCGATAAAGATCGGCCTCGTGCTTATTACTGTTATTTTTTTTGACAGAGTAAGGTCCCTGCAGGACCGAGAAGCCTCGTTCCAAATCGTCGGTGGAGCAACAAGTTACAACAAGCACCATATAAATAGACAAAGAAACGTTATCGGGTCCGGCTCCTTCTCCACCGAAGTTTTGCAACACAACACAGCCAACCGCCTCGTCGTCGGGAGGAAATCACTTGGGGGCGGGGCGGCTGGAGCCCGCTGTATTTTCTGCATGGCAGCCTGGAAGGTTGATCAACGCATTCAGTCGCTGGCCATAAGGAACCGAAGCCCCTCCGACCATCGGAGATGATAGTGAACTTAGTGCCACAGTGGATGCAATCCCAGAAAGAGAAGCCTCTACGCTCCTCTGTCGCTGATCCCGGCCAGCAGCAACCGCGAGCTTCAAAGGGCCTGGCCTCCCTTGTCTCCACGACGAGTGAAAGGAGTAGACCTTGATTCTCGACCATATCCTTTGAATCCGCCTAGACACGAGCTTATTAACGAAGACGTTTCTCCCACGGGCCGCGCACATCACCTCATCACCGCAACCAAGAAGAACACCGCCGAAAACCACCACCTACAGCTCGAATGCAGTGGCATCACACTCCAACACACTGGCATAGAGCCAAAACCTAGCACAAAACGCTAAAAATCTAGCTACAGATGTACATCGGAGGGGACCCTCACCCACCACGATGTCGGCTATCACCGAATAAAAAAGGGAGAGTGGCCAGCCGGCCTAGATCTAAAGAGGAACGAGAGAGCAGCTGACTCGAGTGGTTGGGCTGGAGAGTGGATGCTAGCTTTGCGGAAAGAGGGTTGTGCTTATCACTGTGGTTGCACACTTTCATGACCACTTTTGTGCGCCGGTGGTCCGTGCAGGGATCCGAATCATTAGTTTCCGTGTACACCAAAGATGTGTTTACTTCTCTCGTATTTCCATCACCAAGAGGTTGGGATGAGAGAGTATTCAGTGTTCACTCAATTTTCTCCAATATCTCAAATATTATTTCCGAACAATACTCTACTATGGCGGGAGTTTTTAATCTAAGCAAAAGTAAGAGGAATTATGGGAATTTTCCTGGATTTGGAACGATACCCTCTCATCCTCTCCCTCTTTTTATGAGGGGAAGTCATCGTGGCATCTTTATTACTCACCAAACATTGTTACTACTCTCTGTTTATTTTATTTAGTTCGTGTTCTTGATTTAGTTAAACTCATACTTTTTGCAAAGTTTGATCAAGAATATAAAAAAAGAATATTCATTATACCAAATATGCATATTATGGAAGCATATTTTATGCCGATTCTAATATAATAGATTTTGTACTTTAGATGTTGGTATTTTTTTGTGAGTTTTAGTCAAAGTTTAATTTTTTAACTTTAACTAAATCTAGATGGTGAAGTAATTATGAACAAAGGAGTATATCTGTAGGAGCTCAAAAGAAAATCATGTGGTTCCTCTCATCCCTAAAATGAATAGTATTACCTTCGTCTATAAATAGAACGTCTCAGATCTGTCTAAATCTAAATGTATCTAGATATGTAGACGCTATATAGTGTTCATATATATATCTAGATTTAAACAAACCCCAAAAAACTATTTATAGGCAGAAGGAGTACCGTTAATATAAGGCCTAAGAGCATCTCTAGCAGAGTCTGTAAAAAGGGCCGAAACTGAATAACTCCGGCGACAATAGGGGTTCGGGCCGAAACTGGGCTAGAACGGAACTCGAACTCGCGGCTTGGCCCGTATAACGAGTTCGGGACCCCGAGAAACTGCGCGGCCGCCCCGTATTAAAAGAGGCCGCGGAGGGGAGTTCGGTTCCAAACCCAACTCCCCTCCGCTATTGCCGCCGCTCCGCCAGCTCCGACGAGAAATTCTCGCGTCGCATGGCTAGCCGCGGAAGCTCCGCTAGGGGAGGAGGTAGTTTGGGCGGCGGGGACTCACCGCCGCGCCCACCCGTATTCCGCACGGAGAAGGAGTGGCGCAAATAGGTCCGCTCGGAGGGCGCGCGCAAGCGCAGCGTCCGCCGGTGGACCAATTGGGGGCTCACGCCCCCGGGGAAGCTTGCAAGGTACATGAACGGAGGCGAGGGGTCGTCCTTCGGCGGTTCGCGCTGCCCCCCTCGCCCTCCGTTGTACGATAGTTTGTACGAGGAGGAGGACGCGGCGCCGGCGAGGACGCTCCTGTCCGCCGATGATTACGTCCACGAGGAGGAGGAGGAGGAGGAGGCCGTCGTCGCGCAGTTGGCGGCCGTGTCCGACGCTGAGGCGCGAGCACGCTGGCGCCGGGAGGAGGCCGACGCTGTCCGCCAGGTCCGTGAATACGAGGCGGCGCGCCGGGAGGAACGCGTACGCCGCGTTGGAGATCGGCGAGCTCGACGCGGAGTAGGAGCTCGACGCGTCCGCCGCCTCGCCTTCCTCCGCCACCACCTCCGCCGCCGCGCGTAGAGGCCCCCTGGGCCGAATTTTGGGCAAAATTAGCTCGCGCTCTTGCGGATTATAGTTAATTTAGGTTATTAGTTCGAATTATGTAAAGTTTGATGCTTAATCGGAGCAACAACTATCGTCTATATATGTTCATCGATGAATTCTCCTGCGGGAATTTTAATTTCGTGTTTTCAGTTCCTATTTTACGGTTTTTGTTCTCCGTGACTGCCAAAATCGAATGAACTAACGTTTTTGAGAGATTGAATTACAGTTTTTCGGTTTTCACTTTTTGATTATATTAGACATGCTCTAATAGTGCAGTAGGTACAACGACACAATGCAAAGAAAGCATCGGTTCCAGCTGGGGAGAAGAAAAGCGTGAACGCAAAGCTTGGATGCATGGCTTTTCCCCCCACCCACCTATTTTGATAGGCGTTTCCGACTTGGCGGCGCGTATCAAAAAGATAGCGGCTCGACGAGGTGCGTCGGCTTGTTGGACGGTGCCGTCTGGCCGGGAAAGAATTTGGCTCGCCGCACGTGAACCGCGCCAAGAATCCTCGCCTCTTGTCTCGTGCCCACCGATTCCCGCGTCCACCGGATGGCGCGGAGACGATGCTTCCGCCGTGGAGCTCCTACTTTTTTCGTGCTGTGACAGACGCTCCGGGCGTGCCATTTGTGGCGGTTGGTGGCGCCAGTGGTTTAGTTTTGCTGCCCCGGCCGGAGACACGGACGCACGACCGGAGCCCGGAGGGCGCCCACCGGACTGCTAACCGCTTCCGCGTCTGGAGATCCAGGTCCCTGGTCAGTGGTCACATGCCCGTTACGGCGTTCAAACCCGGTCGGCTCGGGGATGCGTGCGGTGTTTCCAGAATAGAGAATCGTTGCAGAGATCCACTTGTCTCGTAACACGTCGCCCGCGTGACATGACATGGCGTACACTTTGGAAACTACGCCGATTGTTTTTTTTAATAAAGAGCATATATTAATATCGATATTCACTTGCTCTTACAGATACAGTAATACATATATTTTTCTCAACGAATATTGTTGAAAGGAAAATGCTTAGTTTCAGCCGGAGGCTGCGTCGATCGCAACCTCCGGGTCGTGCGCCGTTCGATCGATCCGATCGTTCCGTCAGCCTACTCATTCACAGCCCCACACGCGTCCCGGCAGGCCCACTAGCACCGCTTCCTTATCCTCACGACGGCGGACCTTTCCCTTCCCTGCGGCTGCGCTCCTCCAAACTCCGCGCCTAGCAGCACATCCGCAGGTGAGCTGAGCTGCAGGGGCTCCCTCTCGGCTCTGGGTGCTACGAGTGGCGGTGGCTCCACCTTCCTCTGCTCCGGTGGCTGCGAGTGGCGGCGGCTCCACCTCCCTCGGCGTCGGCCAGATCCTTCCCGAATACCTTCGTCGCCGGCGTTGCAGCCATGGTGGCGCAAGGGGAGGTGGCGCCATGGCGGAGCTACAAGGCCAGGGCGCCGGTGCTGCTACACCAGGTCGACGCTGCTCCAAGCGGCGGTCGTAGCTGCTGCAAGGGGAGTCTGCACAGCTGCAGACCACAGGCCTGGGCGGTGGCGGCCGAGCTGCATATGTCGTGCGGTGGTGCTGCGAGCGGGTGTCGGTGGAGCTGCAATCCCCCATCACCGGAGCTGCAAATGGCGGGAGCTGAAGCTACAAAATCTTCACCGCCGCTGCTTCAAAGGCTGGCAGCCAGAGCTGCAAAAGCTGGCCACCGGAGCTGCAAGGCGGTGGTGCGTCCAGCAAGGGCGGCGCTGCTGCTGCCATAAGCGGACGACGGCGGCTTCCATCGGTGGGAGGCAGTGCTACAAGGAAGAGAGGCCGATGCTGCAAGGAGGTGCGGCGGTGCTTCCAACTGAAGTTGACGCATTGCCGGCATGGTCCCTCGCCGGACCTTTTCTTCATGTGTCGGTGATGCTGCCATAGGTGGGCGCTGGTGCTTCAATGGTGGAGACGGTGCTGCAAGGAGATGGTGGCGGTGCTGCCAACTGGGAGTCAACCTGCTGCCGACGGTGCTTCCGGCGGGGACACTCGTCGGACTTCTTCGGGGCAATGGTGCGGTTTGCCGTATTTCTTCGGGGCGACGGTGTGTTGGTGTAGGCGTGCATCCTTATCCAAGGGATTTTTTTTACTTGCGGGAAGGAGAGGTGCACATGGGGGATGGTCCAGAGAGACACGTGTCGATTGCTAAAGCCGGAGGCTCCGGAGGAGTTATCCTCCGAAGGATTATCAGCGCTGCCCTTGTTGAAATTAGGCCATCGATTTGAAGAACTGCAAGTCCCGTATATAGACCATAAAACGTGAGAAAAATATCAGTAATCTTTCGAACATGAAGAATTAAATCCTCGAAAAAATGAATCTAAAAAATTAGGGCTTCGTTTCACCAATCACCATTACAATTTTAAACAAAAAATCTCATCTGACAATCTGTATGCTCAATCAAACTTAATCTATAACCCGTTCTTCAGTATCATCTCAAAAAGATGCAACGGAAAGGAGGGGCAAGTTAGCTGCACTACAATCTGCTCGTGTATGGACTATGGAGCTTGATCTGGACAGAAGTATCCATGTCGCTGCACTACAAGATATTAGCAGTAAGTACATTGACTATCCAGGGGTTAGCTGAGGGCATGAGCAATGGTGGCATACACAACTAGCTGCTTCATGTAAAAAACTTGTCAGAAGCAATATGGACAATTTTATATCTCCAATGGAAGCTACAACTTTAGTTAGAAAAAAGAGAGAAGGGACCCCACAAATATGACACCGTATATCTCTTTCTCTCTCCAAAAAATATGCTTTTAAGACTTAAGATCCCACTTCCTGAAGAGGAGACTGCCTCCTCACCCGAACCTACTTTGAACCACCCGAACCTAGTTAAAGGTGTGAGGCAGTAGCTCTAGGGCAGTGCATTGAGCATGCCCTGAATAGCTGGAACTAATGGATCCGGTTGTGGGGAGAGTCGGTGCACCTGATCCGACTGGTCTCACGCCGCGGGCCGCGGGCCGCGCTGATGTGTAGAACCTCGCCAGAAACCAGCTGCATCTCCGTAGCCTGGAATAACCGTCTAACAAACTAAAATTCTGTTTGGACGCAGCAATTAAAACGCGGATAAACAAAACCGAGTTTCCACAAAGCTAGAAAAGTGCGTGCTGGGAAAAACGACTATTAGTCGTTTTAGCGAAAACACGATTAGGTAAAGCTCGAACAGGGCCTTTGGCGGCGACTTTGTCGCCTGGTCGTCTCCTTGTGCGACCTGCGGGTGGCGCTCGAACGGTATCCCGCCAGCGGAGACCACACCACCTCATCCTACAGCCCCGTTGAGCTCTAGGCGGCAGAGCTCGACCCTCCTGGACGATCCCGGCGCATGGGCGCCGCCACACGCCCGTGCGATGCGGGCAGACTTGGCTGTAGACTTCCTGGGTGCTCCATGCCGTCGTTTGGAGCTAGTACCGTCTTAGGCCCAGGCGCAAGCCATGGCCAGTCATTGGCTTCCTCCACCACCATGGGAAAGATGACGCTCCATCCACGCGCTTGCCGCTAATGCAGCTCTGGATCACATCCTTCTCGGTGTTGGTGCGCTCGCCGTCCGAGACGTCTAGGCTGCTTCTCCCCCAGCACTGGCAGGCAACAGACTACAACGCGCGGTGGCGCCGCCTCCGACGCGTCTGCTTTTCCGATGCGCCGCCTGGTTCGCCAGCTACGACGAGGTGTGCGTGGTCCTCCTCGTCCAACACACAGAGGGGACGCCCAATTTAGGATACACGGAGCACAGATTTTTAGAAAAGAGAGAGACAAACGGGAGAGTAGCCAAACAAGGTTTTCCATCGATCCGTTCCTAACAGAATTAGGAGGAAAACTCGTATTACGAAAACTCTTCCTAAAACGTGGTTTGGTAAAACTCATCGCTAATCCTTCCTATCCAAACAACCACTAGATGTTCCAGCTCGCGCGGATGGGGAGAAGGACTGAGCGCATCTCCAACCGGGCGATCCAAACAGACACGCTGGGCCATCCGTTTTGGGCCATTTGGGTGGTCGCACGGACGCGCGGACGGAGCCCCGCGTCCGCGCGTCCGTTTGGGTCGCGCCCTGCGCCCAACGCAGCGGCCACCCATTTGGCCATTTGGCATATTTTTTTGAGAAATAGGCCATTTGGCCACGCATAATTATAAATAGTAATATAGAATAATATCTTGAAATTATAGAATAATATGAAATAAACTGTTGCATGAAGAAGAAATGAATAGTGGCATACTTCGAAAAAATATAAAAATTACAAATTGAGATTGTCAGCTCAATTTGGGCGCTCTAGGATCTCCTTCTGCCTCTTCTCGAACCAAGCTCTCTTCGCCTCGCTCATGTTGGTCAAGTCGGCGTTCATGATCAGGTTGTCCTCGGCTTGCCGTTTGAGCTCAACTTCCTTCGCCTTCAACTCTACCTCTTGGGCCCTTGCCATTGCTGTGAGCTCAATTTCTCTCTCTTTGAGTTCAATTTCTCTAGCTTTGGTCTTGGCATTGACCTATTCAATCTCAAGCTTCTTCTTTTGGACATCGAAGTAGTTCTTCCTGTCCTCATCTTTCTCCCGGCGCCTTCTCTCATCCCTCTTGTCCGTGGACACCTCTCTGTCGGCATGCATCTCCTTCAAAGTGCCAAACAATAGCATGGACGAGGCATCACGTTTCAAGTCGGCTTTGGTTGCCTTGTGGCCGCGAGGACGACTTGCACGAGAAGCGGAGCTACCGCAAGGCTGCCCACTGATACGTCTCCAACGTATCGATAATTTCTTGTGTTCCATGCCACATTATTGATGTTATCTACATGTTTTATGCACACTTTATGTCATATTCGTGCATTTTCTGGAACTAACCTATTAACAAGATGCCGAAGTGCCAGTTCCTGGTTTCTGCTGTTTTTGGTTTCAGAAATCCTAGTAACGAAATATTCTCGGAATCGGACGAAATCAACGCCAAAGATCTTAGAATCCCCGGAAGCATCCAGAACACACGAGAGGGACCGGAGGGGGGCACGGAGCCCACCACACCATACCTCGGCGCGGCCTAGGGGTGGCCCGCGCCCCCTAGGGTTTGGGCAGCCCTTCGACCCCACGGCGCCGCCTCTTCGCCTATAAGAAGCCCCTGGATCAGAAAACCCGATACCAATTGACGAAACCCGGAGAAACCTGCCGGAGCCGCCGCCATCGCGAAGCCAAGATCCGGGGGACGGAGTCTCCGTTCCGGCACCCTGCCGGAGCGGGGAAGTGCCCCCGGAAGGCTTCTCCATCGACACCGCTGCCATCTCCACCGCCATCTTCATCACCGCTGCTTGCTCCCATGAGGAGGGAGTAGTTCTCCATCGAGGCTCGGGGCTGTACCGGTAGCTATGTGGTTCATCTCTCTCCTAAGTGTGTCAATACAATAATCTCATGAGCTGCCTTACATGATTGAGATTCATATGATGATGCTTGTAATCTAGATGTCATTATGCTAGTCAAGTGAGTTTTACCTATGTGATCTCCGGAGACTCCTCGTCCCACGTGTGTAAAGGTGACGAGTGTGTGCACCGTGTGGGTCTCTTAGGCCATATTTCACGAATACTTACTCATTGAATGGCATAGTGAGGTGCTTATTTATATCTCTTTATGATTGCAGCATGTTGTATCACAATTTATCTATGTGCTACTCTAGTGATGTGTTATTAAAGTAGTTTATTCCTCCTGCATGTGTGCAAAGGTGACGAGTGCGTGCACCGTGTTAGTACTTGGTTTATGCTATGATCATGATCTCTTGTAGATTATGGAGTTAACTATTGCTATGATAATATTGATGTGATCTATTCCTCCTACATATGCATGAAGGTGACCGTGTGCATGCTATGCTAGTAGTTGGTTTAGTCTGTTGATCTATCTTACACTAAAGGTTACTTAAACATGAGCATTATTGTGGAGCTTGTTAACTCCGGCATTGAGGGTTCGTGTAATCCTACGCAATGTGTTCATCATCCAACAAAAGTGTAGAGTATGCATTTATACGTTCTGTTATGTGATCAATGTTGAGAGTGTCCACTAGTGAAAGTGTAATCCCTAGGCCTTGTCCCTAAATACTGCTGAGTTACTACTTGCTTGTTTACTTGTTTCATTGCGTTACTACTGCTGCGTTACTACTCGCTGAGTTACTATCTGCTTATTCTTGTTTCTATGCGTTACTACTGCTGCAATACCACCACCATAAACTACACGCCAAGCACTTTTACGGCACCGTTGCTACTCGCTCATACTTATTTATACCACCTGTATTTCACTATCTCTTCGCCGAACTAGTGCACCTATTTGGTGTGTTGGGGACACAAGAGACTTCTTGCTTTGTGGTTGCAGGGTTGCATGAGAGGGATATCTTTGACCTCTTCCTCCCTGAGTTCGATAAACCTTGGGTATCCACTTAAGGGAAACTTGCTGCTGTTCTACAAACCTCTGCTCTTGGAGGCCCAACACTTGTCTACAAGAATAGAAGCTCCCGTAGACATCAAGCACTTTTCTGGCGCCGTTGCCGGGGAACTGAAGAAAAGCTACACCACCAAGATTTCTAACTCCCACGTCAACTACGCGCCAACAGCTCTTTTTCTGGCGCCGTTGCCGGGGAGGAAAGGTAAAAAGGCTCTCATACTACGGTCTCAGGTAAAGTATTTTTCTGGCGCCGTCGTGTGTGTGCTCGAAGCTATTTCCTTTAGATCCTGCAATTGCATCTGGTTGTTTCTTGTTTACACTAGTTTGGCATAATGTACAAGAGTGAGCTTCTTATTCTATTTCCTGATTTAAAACATGGATTGTTTGATGCGAAAATTAAAAAACCTATGAAATCTTCTTTGCATGCTGGTAGTAATATTAATATGAACGCTTTGAACACCATTGTTGATAATGATATAGAAAGTTCTAAGCTTGGGGAAGCTGGTTTGCATGATATTTTTAGTCCCCCAAGCATTGAGGAGAAAATTTTCTTTGATGATACTTTGCCTCCTATTTCTGATGATGATAATAATAGTGGTCTTTTGATGCCACTTACTGCTGAGAGTAAATTTTGTTGTGATTATACTATGCCTCCTACACTTGATGAGAATAATAATGATAGCTACTTTGTTGAATTTGCTCCCACTACAACTAATAAAATTGATTATGCTTATGTGGAGAGTAATAATTTTATGCATGAGACTCATGATAAGAATGCTTTATGTGATAGTTATATTGTTGAGTTTGCTCATGATGCTACTGAAAGTTATTATGAGAGAGGAAAATATGGTTGTAGAAATTTTCATGTTACTAAAACACCTCTCTATGTGCTGAAATTTTTGAAGCTATACTTGTTTTATCTTCCTATGCTTGTTACTTTGCTCTTCATGAACTTGTTTATTTACAAGATTCCTATGCATAGGAAGCATGTTAGACTTAAATGTGTTTTGAATTTGCCTCTTGATGCTCTCTTTTGCTTCAAATACTATTTCTTGCGAGTGCATCATTAAAACTGCTGAGCCCATCTTAATGGCTAAAAAGAAAGAACTTCTTGGGAGATAACCCATGTGTTATTTTGCTACAGTACTTTGTTTTATATTTGTGTCTTGGAAGTTGTTTACTACTGTAGCAACCTCTCCTTATCTTAGTTTTGTGTTTTGTTGTGCCAAGTAAAGTCTTTGATAGTAAAGTAAGTACTAGATTTGGATTACTGCGCAGTTCCAGATTTCTTTGCTGTCACGAATCTGAGCCCACTGCCCTGAAGGAAGCTCAGAAAATTATGCCAATTTACGTGCATGATCCTCAGATATGTACGCAATTTTCATTCAATTTGAGCATTTTCATTTGAGCAAGTCTGGTGGCCTAATAAAATCCATCTTTACGGACTGTTCTGTTTTGACAGATTCTGCCTTTTATTTCGCATTGCCTCTTTTGCTATGTTGGATGAATTTCTTTGATCCATTAATGTCCAGTAGCTTTATGCAATGTCCAGAAGTGTTAAGAATGATTGTGTCACCTCTGAACATGTTAATTTTTATTGTCCACTAACCCTCTAATGAGTTGTTTCGAGTTTGGTGTGGAGGAAGTTTTCAAGGGTCAAGAGAGGAGGATGATATACTATGATCAAGGAGAGTGAAAGCTCTAAGCTTGGGGATGCACCCGGTGGTTCACCCCTGCATATATCAAGAAGACTCAAGCGTCTAAGCTTGGGGATGCCCAAGGCATCCCCTTCTTTATCGACAACATTATCAGGTTCCTCCCCTGAAACTATATTTTTATTCCATCACATCTTATGAGCTTTTTCTTGGAGCGTCTGTTTGTTTGCTTTTGTTTTTGTTTGTGTTTGAATAAATTGGATTACATCATGCTTGTGTGGGAGAGAGACACGCTCCGCTGGTTCGTATGAACACATGTGTTCTTAGCTCATAATATTCATGGCGAAGTTTCCTCTTTGTTAAATTGTTATATGATTGGAATTGGAAAATGATACATGTAGTAATTGCTATAAATGTCTTGGGTAATGTGATACTTGGCAATTGTTGTGCTCATGTTTAAGCTCTTGCATCATATACTTTGCACCCATTAGTGAAGAAATACATAGAGCATGCTAAAATTTGGTTTGCATAATTGGTCTCTCTAAGGTCTAGATAATTTCTAGTAAGGTGTTTGAACAACAAGGAAGACGATGCATAGTCTTATAATACTTGTAATATGTCTTTTATGTGAGTTTTGCTGTACTAGTTCATCCTTGTGTTTGTTTCAAATAAGCCTTGCTAGCCTAAACCTTGTATCGAGAGGGAATACTTCTCATGCATCAAAAATACTTGAGCCAACCACTATGCCATTTGTGTCCACCATACCTACCTATACTACATGGTATTTTCCCGCCATTCCAAAGTAAATTGCTTGAGTGCTACCTTTAAAATTCCATCATTCACCTTTGCAATATATAGCTCATGGGACAAATAGCTTAAAAACTATTGTGGTATTGAATATGTAATTATGCACTTTATCTCTTATTAAGTTGCTTGTTGTGCGATAACCATGTTTACTGGGGAACGCCATCAACTCATTGTTGAATTTCATGTGAGTTGCTATGCATGTTCGTCTTGTCTGAAGTAAGGGCGATCTACACTGAGTTGAATGGTTTGAGCATGCATATTGTGAGAGAAGAACATTGGGCCGCTAACTAAAGCCATGATTCATGGTGGAAGTTTCAGTTTTGGACAAATATCCTCAAATCTCTAATGAGAAAAGAATTAATTGTTGTCAAATGCTTAAAGCATTAAAAGAGGAGTCCATTATCTGTTGTCTATGTTGTCCCGGTATGTATGTCTAAGTTGAGAATAATCAAAAGCGAGAAATCCAAATGCGAGCTTTCTCCTTAGACCTTTGTACAGGCGGCATAGAGGTACCCCTTTGTGAAACTTGGTTAAAGCATATGTATTGCGGTGATAATCCAGGTAGTCCAAGCTAATTAGGACAAGGTGCGAGCACTATTAGTACACTATGCATGAGGCTTGCAACTTATAAGATATAATTTACATGATGCATATGCTTTATTACTACCGTTGACAAAATTGTTTCATGTTTTCAAAATCAAAGCTCTAGCACAAATATAGCAATCGATGCTTTTCCTCTATGAGGACCATTCTTTTACTTTCAATGTTGAGTCAGTTCACCTATTTCTATCCACCTCAAGAAGCAAACACTTGTGTGAACTGTGCATTGATTCCTACATACTTGCTTATTGCACTTATTATATTACTCTATGTTGACATTATCCATGAGATATACATGTTACAAGTTGAAAGCAACCGCTGAAACTTAATCTTCTTTTGTGTTGCTTCAATACCTTTACTTTGAATTATTGCTTTATGAGTTAACTCTTATGCAAGACTTATTGATGCTTGTCTTGAAGTGCTATTCATGAAAAGTCTTTGCTATATGATTCAGTTGTTTACCCATGTCATATACATTGTTTTGATCGCTGCATTCACTACATATGCTTTACAAATAGTATGATCAAGTTTATGATGGCATGTCACTCCAGAAATTATCTTTGTTATCGTTTTACTCTGCTCGGGACGAGCGAGAACTAAGCTTGGGGATGCTGATACGTCTCCAACGTATCGATAATTTCTTGTGTTCCATGCCACATTATTGATGTTATCTACATGTTTTATGCACACTTTATGTCATATTCGTGCATTTTACGGAACTAACCTATTAACAAGATGCCGAAGTGCCACTTCCGTTTTCTGCTGTTTTTGGTTTCAGAAATCCTAGTAACGAAATATTCTCGGAATCGGACGAAATCAACGCCAAAGATCTTAGAATCCCCGGAAGCATCCGGAACACACGAGAGGGACCGGAGGGGGGCACGAGGCCCACCACACTATACCTGGCGCGGCCTAGGGGTGGCCCGCGCCCCCTAGGGTTTGGGCAGCCCTTCGACCCCTGGCGCCGCCTCTTCGCCTATAAGAAGCCCCTGGATCAGAAAACCCGATACCAATTGACGAAACCCACAGAAACCTGCCAGAGCCGCCGCCATCGCGAAGCCAAGATCTGGGGGACAGGAGTCTCTGTTCCGGCATCCTGCCGGAGCGGGGAAGTGCCCCCGGAAGGCTTCTCCATCGACACCGCTGCCATCTCCACCGCCATCTTCATCACCGCTGCTGCTCCCATGAGGAGGGAGTAGTTCTCCATCGAGGCTCGGGGCTGTACCGGTAGCTATGTGGTTCATCTCTCTCCTAAGTGTGTCAATACAATAATCTCATGAGCTGCCTTACATGATTGAGATTCATATGATGATGCTTGTAATCTAGATGTCATTATGCTAGTCAAGTGAGTTTTACCTATGTGATCTCCGGAGACTCCTCGTCCCACGTGTGTAAAGGTGACGAGTGTGTGCACCGTGTGGGTCTCTTAGGCCATATTTCACGAATACTTACTCATTGAATGGCATAGTGAGGTGCTTATTTATATCTCTTTATGATTGCAGCATGTTGTATCACAATTTATCTATGTGCTACTCTAGTGATGTGTTATTAAAGTAGTTTATTCCTCCTGCATGTGTGCAAAGGTGACAGTGCGTGCACCGTGTTAGTACTTGGTTTATGCTATGATCATGATCTCTTGTAGATTATGGAGTTAACTATTGCTATGATAATATTGATGTGATCTATTCCTCCTACATATGCATGAAGGTGACGAGTGTGCATGCTATGCTAGTACTTGGTTTAGTCTCGTTGATCTATCTTACACTAAAGGTTACTTAAACATGAGCATTATTGTGGAGCTTGTTAACTCCGGCATTGAGGGTTCGTGTAATCCTACGCAATGTGTTCATCATCCAACAAAAGTGTAGAGTATGCATTTATCTGTTCTGTTATGTGATCAATGTTGAGAGTGTCCACTAGTGAAAGTGTAATCCCTAGGCCTTGTCCCTAAATACTGCTGAGTTACTACTGCTTGTTTACTGTTTTACTGCGTTACTACTGCTGCGTTACTACTGCTGAGTTACTACTGCTTGTTTACTGTTTTACTGCGTTACTACTGCTGCAATACCACCACCATCAACTACACGCCAAGCACTTTTCTGGCACCGTTGCTACTGCTCATACTTATTTATACCACCTGTATTTCACTATCTCTTCGCCGAACTAGTGCACCTATTTGGTGTGTTGGGGACACAAGAGACTTCTTGCTTTGTGGTTGCAGGGTTGCATGAGAGGGATATCTTTGACCTCTTCCTCCCTGAGTTCGATAAACCTTGGGTATCCACTTAAGGGAAACTTGCTGCTGTTCTACAAACCTCTGCTCTTGGAGGCCCAACACTGTCTACAAGAATAGAAGCTCCCGTAGACATCACCCACCATCAAGGTCAATGACCGTAGGATCTTTGGCGGTCTTGTTGCCAGTCAAGGTCGCCATGTACCCCTCGAACCCCTCCTGGAACTTGGGGGTGCCTTGGAGTTGCTTCCAACAATGAGGGAAGGCAAAGGTCTTGTCTCCATTGTTGCCTTTGTACCATTCCAAAGCTTGCCACACCTAGAGCAAAGCAAGACAACAATGATAAACATATGTGTAAACATTGGATGACTAAGTTGAGGTTTAAGAATCATACCAAGTCCTTCACACCCAGGCCACTAACGGGGATCCGCTTCACGTGTTCATACGCCGTCTGAAACTTGTTGCATTCCGTTTGAATTGCTCCCCACCTCTTTTGGAGCGATATCTCGCTGCGGTCGCTCTCAAATGGCTCATGTCCGTATTTGCGATGTTCATGGAAGTAATCATAGATCCGGCGCCAGAATGCGGTCCCCTTCTGCTCGGCACCCGTCAATGCCTCTTGCCCGATGGTCAACCATCCATCGACGAGCACCTTGTCCTCCTTCTCCGTGTAGTTGCTGGTTCTTTTGCTTACGCGGCGACCTCCAGCTTGTGCAACCGCGGCTTGCGTGAGCTCCTGACCGAACAACGGCTCGTCGTCGATGTTAATGCTGCCGGGACAGGCAGTGCTGTCCTGCTGTGTGTCAACGGGAGGTGGCCGGGGAGCCTGCTCCGTTGAAGCATAGGGCATGGTGGTCGGCATTGTCTGCGTGTAGGACGAAGGGGCCTGCATCGGAGGCGGCGCGCGCTCGGCCGACAAATCGTCGAGCAGGTTGCGTGCTCCGGCCATCGCTGCTGATCCCATGTGCTTGGGGCCTTTGGAGTTTGCCGGCGCACGGTTAAGGTCAATTGACGAAGGAGACGGCCCCGTGAAGGACTCGCCCACCTTCGGTGACTCATCCCGTGACGGGTACGCGTACCGCGCCGACTGCGCCCCCAATTCCTGCGCGCCGGGCGTGTACCCAAACGGGGCAGTCGGCAGGGATGTCGACCTTGGAGGAAGGGGCCGGGTCACGGACGAGGCCGAGCTCCCCCCCGAGGCCGTGCCGGCGCACGGGAGGATCAAGTGCTGAGCGAGCGCTGCGTGGCCGTAAAAGAGCATGGCATGCTCTTGCATGACGTTCGCCTTCGCTTCCGTCTTGAGTTGGAGGAGCTGCTCCGCCGCCCGCTGCCGCTCCTCCGCGGCAGCGACATCTCTCTTCCGTTGCTCGAGCGCCCTGTGGCGGTCGCCCCGCTTCTTGCTCTCGATCTTCCTCTGCTCCGCGCTGAGGTCGAGCTTCGCCTTCTTCGTCGCCTGCCCGGGCTCCACGACCACCGGAGCATCCAGTTCAGGAGCCTCCGACACGAGAGGAGCGGCAACGTCCGCGAGCTGTGCCTAGTCTCCGATGGTGGCGGTGCTGGCGGTGGCTGCGGCAGTCGGCAGGTCGGCCATCTCTAGGTTTTGGGACTGGAGTGGAGTGTTTCTGTTTTGGGAGACAGACAGGCGGGCCAGGGGCGGACAAGGGGAGGACGCGAGCGACCAGCATTCGGCGTCCACGGTCACGCAAACTCGTCCCAGATTTGGGCCGGGTTTGGGTCGTCCCGGACGCCGCGGCCATCCGTTTTAGGGATGGATCCGCGCGCTGGGCCGCGTTTTTGTCCGGCTCGACCCATCCGGACGCGCGGGCGCGATTTGGGTCGCCCGGTTGGAGATGCCCTGAGATTCAGAAAGACAAACATACACAAGTATTTGCAAAGTTTCTGGAGGTGGGATGGTTGTTTACAATCCGTGCGTTGGTACACAATCCAATGGTCCATATATAAAATTTTCAGATTTTCAGCATCTAGTCCATTTGCACCAGATACTTTCCCTACATTCCTACAACCGTACGAAAACATATCCTCCATGTATGAACACCTCCGAAAAACTGAACCGACTGATTGGATCTTGACATTGATTTTTTTCAACCACACACACCTCACTATCGGCGGGATTATCGTCTCCTATTAAAAAAAAATCTTCTTTACAAGACACACATGCGGTAAACATAAGGATTGAACTCCGGTGGCCTTAGGTTACAACAACTTTCTAGCCATCCAATCAGGTGCGGGACAAATTTTAGCCAGTCTTCTTTGTATCCCCCACCCCCTTCTTTTGAGACGCAAACATATATACGTTGACCAGGTGAGGGACAAATTTTAGTCAGTCTTCTTCGTATCCCCCCACCCCCCCACCCCCACACACGTTAGCAGGACTTTTACTTTAGTCTTTGCGGAACTAACCAGGACGCTGGTTTGCAACCCTACTCGGTACATCACGGAACGTTACCCCCTAATTGCATGCTCATTGCTCAGTAAAATATCCAATTGCTTCACATATTCCTTGAAGTTAATACAGAGTAACTTTAGAGGGATCATTGTGCCTGTGGCTTTAATATTGTCTTTCGGCTATCTCAGCCGTGCCTGAACCAAACTTTGTATTTCCTTTATTCTATTTAAATGAAATTCGGCACAGGCACTTCGAGTAACTTTAGATTTCTGTATTTTAAAAAACTAAAATGTCTTGGCGAACATAGCACTAGATGAATTCAAACCAAAAGAACCTAATTTGTCAAAACTTAAGCCACTGAATAACAAACTCCTCAATGCATCCGATCGAGCTACTAAGTTGGTAATTCTTCCGACGTCTCTATTGTAGCCTCGAGCAGAACTTTATGGACTGGAGCAATGGCAGGACGGGGCTGGAGCCAAAGCGCCATGTGGGAGCCCCACCAGGGACGCAGCCGCTCCATGAGTTGGGACTCACCGTCGATGAGGTTGTGCTTGAATACGCAGTCCCTAGAGACGAAGTAGGCACACCCGCCGTCCACTCCAAGATGCCCGGCATCCGCAGCGAAACTTGCAGGTGACCCAAGGAACAAGACACGGCCGACCAAGCTTTGTCCGTCCCTCACAACCCAGCGCATCTTGCCGTCGCCATCCACCCCTTCCATAGCATGCACCACCACTGACAATGCACAGGTTGGGTCGTCCCCAGAGCAACCACGACGCCAGTACTTCTTCTCCACAAGAACGGTCGCCCGCATAAGCTTTCCGTCTAGCTCGAAGACATAATTTTCTTGATTGTACTTGGTCTCTACCCTCGAGTCCCAATCCGACCTCCAATTGATCCAGCCATCACCCACGTCGCCGTTGCTTCCCAAGTCCAGATCTAGGAGCAACCAGAACCGGGACCCCTCGCACGCTAGGATCTTCCTGTCGTGATACACAACACTCAAATTGGAGCTTGTCTTCCAATCCAACCTCTTTTTCACTAGTTTCCACGCCGCATCACCAGTTCGCAGGATGGCTGCAATGAAAGTTGACTTGTAGTCAAAGCCATGTTCATAAAAAAAGCCAATGTTTTCCAAAACAATGTTGTACATGAAGACGGTGCCATCACCGTAGACGATGCCACGCGGCTTCTCCATCCACCGATTCATCTTAGAGTCCGTAGGGAGCCTAGGCAAACGGGTGAGGGTTCCAGTGAGAAGGTCGACCAGTGTTGGTTCGGTATGCGCTCTGAAAAGCCACGCGGCCGTGCCATCCGCGCTAGCCACCAAGTTAGTGTTGCCGGTAGATGACGCGCCTGCGCCTGGCAGGACAACACCGTCATAGCCATGGCGGTAGCTTGATGTGCTCCTCGACAGCAAGCTGCACCCGTAATTGATCGGCAGGTGCAAGAAGAGGTCGTTGCACAAGGCGAGCAGCCACGGCCGCAGCCTGGGATAGGCCGATGCTGGGGATAGCAACGGCGGCGCCGCTTCTCGCCATGGTCTGCAGACGGCGTGGAAGCGGACGAAGTCGACGGCGTCGCACAGGTGGGTGGAGATTTCAGCGAGCAGGTCCCTCGGGAGACCGGCCCACGGACTAGGGGGTGGCGCGGGCATGGACTGCGACGAGCGATCGGTGATGGTCTCCATCCGATGGAATCAGATGGAGAAGACGTCGAGCACACGAAAGGCAGATCGATGCCCTCGATCCTAGACTCCTAGTTATGTACGTAGAGCATTAATCTCCTTCAAGTCCGGTCCCTGTTTTTTTTTTTTTTTTTTTTTTTTAAGAAAAGCCTGTCGGCGAGCTTTATTGATTCTAAAAAATGCTTACATACCTTTTCAATAGCGAAATTGCTTCACACATGACAAATTCCATCCGATATATAGCCCCGCAGGACACCTCCTCCACAGCAAAAGCACAAACCTAGTTGATGAACCCAGCGTTTTTAAAGGCAACTTCACCTACAGAGCTATATCTACCATTCACCTACTGCATTGAGATTGGTGAGGCTTCTGACATTTATCTAATATAAAACCAATAATTGAAATACAAGTAAATTTTTTATGAAACTAAAACTGATACATGGAAAACATTGTGAAACATTCTGGCAAAAAAGTGAAACTGTTGACATCACTTTGATATGTTTCACAAAAATATCGTGTTTAGTTGCGTTTCAGTTTGGTTTGATAATTTTGTGAGTGGACTGAGTTAGCACATGGGTGACATCATGGATGGCATCACTGCTGTAGGTACCGTTTAGTGTAAAAAGAGGTTTTCGGCTAGTTGATTCCTGCACCCCATGCCCAAAGTCCCAGCCCACCCACCAAAGCCCAAATCCAAGCCCAAACCCCTTTCACGACTCCACATCTTCCCTCCATAACCTTTCACGCCTCCTCATCCTTCTCCAAAGCACGACGGTGCCCTATCTTCTCCGCCAATCCCTTCTTTGCCGATCTCCAAATTAGCCACAGTAAGAAGTAATCTGCAACCAGTACAACAAGGTTTGATCACAAGGGTAACTGAGAAGAGATATGTGCAATGATTGGATTATATTTTGCATTGATTGGATCCAATCTACACATCTTCCAAACTTAATCTATTGATAGTGAAGGATGATGCTGTTAGGTTCTACACAAGTTATGCCAAAAAGAAGGGATTTGGTGTAATAAGAAGAACCGCTAGGCATGGTGAAGATGACAAGCTTCATTATTTTACCCTTGCTTGTCCAGAGTTCACAACAAACAGAGGTAATAATTCATTGAGCAACCCGTAATATCTAGCCTAGTTCCCTTTATCACAACGTTATGTTCAATGATCTTTCTCCATTAGTTGGTCGTGTGGTACGTAGACTGAATGCAAGTGCTCATTTGCTTATTTGCCATGCTTTACTTTGGTCTTTGCCGCCACGCATTAGTTGGCTATTGCATATTTGCCACGCATTAGTTCTAACCCTTGCCGATTTTCCTTTTCTCCACTTTTGCAGATTTCTTAATTTCATTAATTCAAAAAAACATATCAATGAATTGGCCACAAAACAGGTGAGAAAACAATTGTTAGTACTTGTTGCTCTCTCCCCTCCTAGTCTCTAATTCTCTGAACTTTGGCACTAAATCAGATAAGAAAACAGAGTATAGTTCTGAGAAAGAGGGTTGTGCCACGTTGTCTTTGAAATTGACGGTACGAAGTTGACAATAGCTCAAATCATCTACTTATTTGTGATACGAATACATATATTAGGTTATTGATTCTTTCTCATACAATGACGTTCTATGTATTACTTACTTCAACAGGTCAATGCAACAACCGAGGTCCCCTGCGATGCAGGTCAATAATGTTGTGGATATTATCTTGTCCAATGATGGCAGCATTTCAATCAATGGATTGGTCTCATATTAAGATAGCTCCTATGAATGAAGATGAAATTGATATTCCTATGGCAGAAGAGAACTTATGCTCGATGCTCCGAATTAATGGAAAATCTGGGCATGAACGAGTTGAAGCTGAAGCAGCTATCGATGCCTCTATTGCAAATATTGATGCTTTTATGGCTCATATTGATGTGGATCTACTTGTTGATGTGGCTCTTCATGTGCCTGACCATATGCCCGAAGAGAATCACTATTGGTATGACAAAGAACATCCGGTGATAGAGGAAGGTTCCTTGTTTCCTTCAATGGAAGAGTTCAAGATGCTCTTGAGAACATTTGCTATTAGAGGCGAATTTGGCATAAAAATAGAGTATAGTGACCGTAGTAGATTTAAAGGCCATTGTAAAGGAAAGATATGTTCTTGGAGAATAACGTCTAGGACAATAGAAGATGGAAAGATAGTGAGGGTAGTAACTAATCTAGCATCAATCTTTTCATTTTGCATGTTGCAACTATTCTTACAAAATTACTTGCAACTAATGGATTGTATTGCACCTTCTGCAGGGTAACAAAATAGTAAAGCCTCATAATTATTCATCAACCTTTGAAGTGGTCTCAAGTATGGCAGACATAGCATGGGTGGCAGAAAAGGAAATTCGAATACTTCGAACGGAACCAAACATTGGTGCAGGTGAGTTGTCAAAAATGTTAAAAGTTGATTACAAAGTTACTACTAGGTATCACATTATTTGGAGGGGCAAATAAAGGGCCATGGATAAATTATATGGGACTTGGGGACAATGCTTACAAAATCTATTTAACTTCAAAGCCGAGATTGAGAAGAGATCTCCGGGTAGTATTGTAGAGGTTGATGTGAAGAGGGAAGGAGGTAAAGTGTATTTCTGCACATTTTTTATGGCACTTAAGCCGTGCATTGATGGGGTTTTGTACGGTTGTAGACCATATGTTAGTATAGACTCTACCTTTATGAATGGAAAGTGGAATGGTTAGTTAGCGGCATGTACAACACTAGATGGACATAACTGGATGTTTCCTTTATCATTTGGATTCTTTGCTTCAGATACTGAGGATAATTGGACTTGGTATATGCAACAATTGCATAGGGCAATAGGACATCTTCAAACTCTAGCTATCTGTACTGATGCATGCAAAGGGTTGGATAATGCCGTAAAAATGTATTTCCTCAAGCTAAGCAAAGGGAATGCTTTAGGAATTTAATGGGAAACTTCAAAAAGAAATTTCATGGAGAAGTTTTTGGTCGCATGTGGCCAGCAGCCAAGGCTTATCGTGTTGAAACATTTAACCACCATATGTTAAAGTTATTTGAAGATAAACCTGCAGTAAGTACATATTTGACTACTTATCACAATTTGAAGTGGATGAGATGCGACTTCAACATAAAAATAAAGTATGATTACATTCACAATAATCTAGCCGAGAGCTTCAATAGCTGGATCAGAGGAATGAAGGACCTTCCCATGGATGAGCTAGCTGACTCACTAAGATAAAAAATCATGAAGCTTTTTGATAGGCCGAGAGAGGTTGGGAAAATGCTCGCTGGAATTATACTACCTGCTATCATTCAACAACTAAATAATAGGACAATAGAACTTGGTCATTTGGATGTCGGAAGATCAACCGGAGAAAGTTGTGAGGTCAAGGACACCAACAAGAATAACCTTAGGCATGTTGTGAAGATAGGCAGTCGTGAGTGCACTTGTCAAGAATGGCAACACACCAGGAAGCCTTGCGAGCATGCACTTGGGTTCCTTATAGGGACCGCAAATATGAATTTTCATCCATATGTGCATGAGTACTTTTCTGTACGTATGTTCCAAGCTGCATATGCTGGAGAGATTGAACCCATCACAGACAAGTCTCAGTGGCCTCACCTAAATCTAGATTTTGAGATGGTGCCCCCAATTTCAAAGAGATCAGTTGGAAGACAGAGCTGAGAATCAAAGGTTGCCTTGAAGACGGTGGTGGTAGTAAAATTAAAGGGAAGAAAAAGGTAAATGACAAAGGAAAAGAGCAAGACGAAGGCAGCGAAGAGAAGGCAGAAGAAAATGTTGTGAGAAAGAATGCAAAAGATATTTGGCACCACAAATAGATGCAAACTATGTAGAGAGTTGGGGCACAGGAAAGCAACTTGTCCAGAAAATGAACCTAGAGAAAGGTAACATTTTTATTGTTGTATTAGTACCACATCTATATTATCACTTATTTCTAATGCCTTTGTGTATTCAAACAGGAAGAAAAGGGCAAAAAAAGTACATAAAGATGAGGATCAACTTTGTGAGGAGGTAATTGCTGAGGAGGTATTTCCGGCGGCGATTGGTACACCGAGACAAACTACAATCACAGTGCATCCTAGCCTCCATGACAGCCCTGCGCCTATTACAAGAAGGTAATCCAGTTGTTTGATGTGCCTTCAAGTTCGTGCAAGAAAAAATTGACACCAAAGAGGAGGAAGCACTGATTTTGTTGCATTGAGATGCTACTTTAAATTCTATGGTAGATAGGTTGCCTTTTGTTAGTTTCTGAATGATGATATATACTCAGATTTCATTGATTAAAATTTAGAGTTATTGGAACTCAACATACTGCAGCCTTCTTGTTCCGCCTTCAGCCAAAGTTTTACAAGTTTGCCACAGGGGTAGGTGGACGACCAGAGAGCGGAAGCCAGAGGCCACCGAGCATGGAGCTAGGTCTTTTCCCTTGAGGGCTCGACGACTCGCTTCGTCGTTGGTCGCTCGGCCGCTCACGCGTTTGGTCAAAGTTGGGCCAGAGATTAGGGGTATCCAAAAAAGTTCTCAGATTTCTGGGTGGGCCACGGCCCGCTAGCCCACCCGCTGCATCCGCCCATGCTCTCCCTGCGCGAAACCATCAACACGCGGCCGTCGCCGAGACCCCGCCGCTGCACACTGCCAAGACTTGTCGACGTTGATGCGAAAGATGCAATCCAGCTCAGCCGCCAATGAAAACATCCATTTGTCCCTCTGGCCATGCACAACTCCAAGAATGACCCTCATGAGGGAAATGACATGGAAGTGTCAAGTCATCTTCCGATCCTCTGATCTGGTTTCCCCTGGAGCGGCACGAGAGGGTAAACACGGGTTGCAATGGTGATGCCTTCAACAAGGTAACAACATGGGAACGCCGCCATCACCCGCCGTGACCGGAGTCAAGGGCTCGGTTTTCATCGGCATCCGCGCTTCCCCAACTCGCCTTCGAGACCAACCAGCCGACCACCTCGGTGGAGGAGGAGGCCGCCACCACCTTGCCCAGGGCAACCGCCCTTAGTGTCCTCTTGTCGCGAAACTTCCCAGAAAATCCTTCGCCATCGTTGTTGACAATGCGATGCAGTAAAGTGCAGCCATGGTCGCAGCCCGCCCAAGCCCATCAGGGCCCATATCGAGCCTAGACCACCGCTGCCGCCCGCGTCGTCCGCCGTCGATGAAGTAGGTCGTTGAGGATCACTGGACACCTCCGTTCAACGGCACCACGCCATCAACTAGGCCGGTCATGCCAGATCATGTCCGAGGATGTCCATTGCCACCGCCACGCCACTAGGGCTTTGCCCGGTGGCGCCTCAGGTGGCGGCGGGGGAAGGGGAGGCCCACAAGAGGGGGGAGGAGGAGAGCCACCGGGAGCCACGCGCCCAGGCGCGGTGAGGCACCCCCTGCGCGGGGCAAGGGTTAGGAGAGTACCCTCCATCGAGGTTATATAAGTTCATGTTAGGTCAATTGCCTATAGATGCAACTTTATGCTATAGGTAAGTCCAAGGCTTCACCTGGCGTGTGGCTGCTAATGATGGATATGGTAAACAGAAAAACTTGATGTTGAGAAAACACTGGCATTTAGATTCTGGTTGAGGATGTATACTCTGTGTGGAAGCTGACCTAGAAACCAGAGATTATCTTATTTCACTGTAATTTTGCAATGCAGTGTTAGAATTCTTTTGAACATTAATTGGGACTTAACAAGAGCACTCTACGAACGTTTTGCCGATGTGAGGAAAGATTTTGTGGGCGCCGATTTTATGGAGATTTTTGCTTGCGTTGCCTGAAATATTTGGATAATTTGCAATGATTCTATCTTCAAGGTTATGCCAGTTTCATTTAACAGATGGAAGTGGAATTTGAAAGTGATCGAGTGCTGAATAAATACAAAGTTGAGGAGGCTACTGTTCAACCGCTTGTTGAATGGCACTTATCAATTTTTTATTTAGTTGTTTTGTGGTTTCTAAGACATTTTCACCCCCTTGATGTAATCCAAGCATTGTGCTAATCTTTGTAGTTAGTCCATCTTTTAATACTATATAATTTGCACCATAGGGGTCAAAAAATGAGACAGAAGGGGTCACGTGGCCGGAGGTGGGCCCCAAGGCGCAACCATGGGCATGCCGTGGGTTCTACCTAAGCTCATCATCATCATCATCATCATCATCATCAAATCCTTTTTCTCAAGCAAGTGGGTGTAGGCTAGATATGAAACCCAACAGAAACATAAGAAATTCTATTGGGTATTCATGTCCACAAGAATGGCTGGGTTTTTAGTTGGTTCATCAAGCCTATCACAATCCTCCTCCTTTACCCGGGTTTGGGACCGCCTATTCCTAAAATTCAGAGGCGGAATTTCATGTAATTCCAAAATAAATATTGCTCCAAAAATCCAGCTCAATTTGATGTCTGAAACTAAAAAAATAAGCAAAACATGAGTTTCATCTAGTGCAACATTAAAACCAATTGAAGTGGGACTTTGTTGTGAATCCCAAAAACCAATGTAAAACCACTAGGGTACCTCACACATATATCATAGGGAAGATTTGCTACATGACAGTGTTATTTTTCCAGTGTTTGCCAAAATGCACCGCTCGAATGTGTCTTTGCTAGGTACCATTACAATTCTGTAGCAACACACCACCTGGCTAAAATGGAAAGTTTTGCATTTTATCTTCAAAACCATTCATACCATGGTCATCAAATGCAAAAGTGTAAAACTTTCCATTTTTAGTCAAGTGGTGTGTTCTAGCAAATGCACCACAAAATTATAATGGTACCTGACAAAGACATAATAGGGTGGTGTGTTTCAGAAAACACCAAAAAATAGCCGTGTCATGTAGCAAATTTTCCCATCATATCATAATCACTAAAGTTTATGGATAAATTTTACATGAATCAAGGCATCGGGCACCAGAGAGAGCATGGCCATCGACTATGTAGAGTCATTAGACACCAGCAAGAGCGTGGAATGGATCGTAGCGATCAAGTGGGGGGGGGGGGTGAATGGACGCTACGTCAAGTTTTAATCTTTTTCGATTTTTAGTGCAACGGAAGGTAAAGGTGATAGCTTTAGCGATGGCGGTGTTCCTACTATGATCATAGACAAGTGCAACAAGCAAAGGAAACAAACAAGATATTAAGAGTAAGGAGCGGGACAACCGGAGGGCGCGGAGACGAGGCGAGGTTTGTTTCCCGCAGTTCCTCCCACAAAAGGGAGTACGTCTGCGTTGAGGAGGTGCTAGCCTCACACAAGAGGCTAGGCGGCCACACCACGAAGGAAGGCCTCACCTTCTTCCTCGAGAGAGCTCCACAAAGGTGCTCCCCCTTCTCCACTATGGCACCGGTCGAGGCGGTGATTCCTTCACAAGGTTGGGGCGAGCTCCACACCACAAGGAGGCTCCCAACAACCTATGGGGCTAGCACAACACCAAGCTAGCCTCCATAGGTGCACTTCTTCCAAGATTCCACCATAGGAACTCTACCACCAAGATCCACTAAGGACTACCACGAATTGGTGAAATTTCTCTCGGTAGAACGATAGATCGGGGTCTCCTCCACCACTCCTCAAAGTATGAGCAAGATTGATTGGGTAGGGAGGGAGATCCACTCAGTTTGAGCTCAGCAATAATGGAGGAGAGAGAGAGAGAGAGAAGAGCTAAAAACGAGTTGGGGAAGAAGAGGCCTTTATATAGGTCTCCTCAAATCCAACCGTTATTTGGCCTAAGCGGTACTACCGCTTTGTGCAAGCGGTACTACCGCTCTGAGTTCGAAATCCCCACAGAACATGTCCACGTGGACACAGAGCGGTACTTCCGCTCGCGGTACCGCTCGAGGTACCGCAATAGGGTCCAAACCTTACTGGACTCAAAGTGGTACCGGAGCGGTACCGAAGCGGTACTGCCGTAACTAGTTACGGTACTTGAGCGGTACCGTGGGCGGTACTACCGCTTGCAAGCGGTACTACCGCTCATGGTACCGCAGAGGTACCGTAACTAGTACTGTGGGACAATATCGTGTGAAAGCCTCAGAGCGGTACCAGTAGGGATAGCGGTACTACCGCTCCTGGTACCGGTAGTACCGCTATGGCTAACACTGCTTTTCCTCTTTTCCTCTCCTACCATGTTACCTCGCGACACACACGCAAAACCAGAAAACCTAAGAACTACGCTTCAGTCTTCCGATCATAATGTGTTCAGCGAGGGCACCGTGCATCTTGCAAACCTATCAAAGACAATCTTTGTGCACGGTTAGAATTACTCGAGTGTTGTTATCAAACACACAAAACACGGGATATAGATCTTGCTCTTACAAGCGTCTCTGACGATAACAACGCCTTCGACATCTCCTTAAAGGTGCGGACATCTCCAACCTCTGAGATCCAGAGTAGATGTACCATAGAACGCCCTTCACCTTTAAAAGTCGGTCAATCGATTAAACTATTTCTGTATAGGGGCAGCCGGGCCGTATAGCCAACGGCGAATCAACGCCCGACCCGACTCTTTTGTCCTTTGTTCGCGTCCTTCGTCATCGAAATGGGACTGACACGATGAGGAGGATGTTTAGTATAGTTGTTGTAGTTTTCTTAGGCCCTATATAAGTATGTAATTAATGTGAAGTTAACATTATTTTTGTATGAGGAAGGGCAACCATATTTGATTGGAGCCTTTGAGCAGATGGCCAAATAATACATGCCTATATGTTTGTTGACGTCATTTTCAAAATCATACCAATATCATTGTCAATATACTAATAAAAGTGATATGGAAAGTGATTAAGATCACACAGACTGCGTTTCTTAAAATAATTTATCATGGAAGGGGTTGTGGTGTTGCACAAAACTCTTATGCTGTGTTTGGATGCAAAGAATTAGAGTGTGGAATTGGAATTTGGGGCCAATAGGCCCAATTCGGCTGTTTGGGTGGCCTTGGAATTGAGGCCTGGAAACAAGAAGCAAATTCCGAGTTGTTCCCGCATGCGTGCTTTTTCACTTGGGCCGTTTCCGAGCGCTCGACCTCGAAAAGGCGTGGAAACGCGAACTGGTCGCTCTCCTCATGGTCACCCCGAACTGGTCGCCCTCCTCCTTCCCCGTCGTTGCTCCTGAGCCGACCGCCGCCGCCGCCGCCCTGCTACCGCGCCACCGCAGTCCTATGCCCCAACCACCGCCGCCGGGGTCCCTGCAACCGCCATCGTCCTCCCCTGCAACCGGTGCCGCCGCTATGGGGATGTGCCCTAACCACCGCCGCAGGGGGCCTGCAACCAACGCCATCCTCCCGATTTGGAATTTTAGTCCAATTCAATTCCACACTCAATTTCTATGCATCCAAACACAGCATTAATGATTTACACACTAGCAAAAATGTAGAGTCCTCTTCAAGATTGATTTTGAAAAGGCATTTGATCAAATGAAATGGCCTTTTCTGCTTAAAGTACTTGAAATGAAAGGATTTCCTAGTGCTTTCATTGACTTGGTTATGAAAATTGTTTCAGGAGGTAAAGTTGGGATTAATGTAAATGGTGATATTAGACCATATTAATACTCATTAGGGGCTTATTCAGGCAGAAAGTTGGGGATTCTCACTCTGGCAGGGCCTTGTGGAAGTAAAATATCTATTCTTATCATGTTGCAATTTTAAAGTGGGAAATGGTGCTAAAACAAGATTCTAGGAGGACACTTGGATCACAGATGCAACTTTTGCATCTCAATTCCTTAGGTTGTATGCTATATCGAATAATCACAACATCACTTCAGAAAGCCTTTCCTCTAACACTTAATTCTGTAATTTTAGAAGAAATCTTGTGGGCGAGAGACTAGCTGAATGGCACAAGCTGGTAGAGCAATGTAGGGAGGTGACGTTGAATAATGAGGAAGACATGATGGTTTGGCTCTTAATATCCTCTAAACAATTTTCGGTTAAATCCTTTTACCTTGCTATGCAGGATTATGGATCTGTCCTATATAATTTGATATGGAAAGTTAAAATTCCTTTGAGAGTGAAAAAAGTTTTGTGGCTTGTTTCGAAAATAAAATATTCTGACGAAAAATGTTTTTTTTTCCTAAAAAGAGGAGGAAAATGCACTAAGAATTGTTTGTTTTGTGGACAGGAAGAAAATATGAACCATGCCTTCTTTTCTTTTCCATTCGCTCGATACACTTGGAATATTGTGAGTTGTGTAACTGGATTTAAGTGCGAGTTTGACAATGTTGAAAACTGTTATGGTGGTGCTAGAGGGATGGCGTGAGAGGGTCGGCCGGGGGTCTTGCCCACGGCCGGTGGCAAGAGGGAAGGGATTTCCTTCTTAATTCTTGCTTGATTAGATTGATACGTCTCCTCTCCTTATATAGAGAGGTTTACTTGACCCCTAAGCAAACGACCCTTATCTCTAATTAACCCTAAGACTAACGGGCTATACCGCCAGCCCATTACGTACTCTAACACTACACCCCACCTGGACATGCAGCTCGTCCTCGAGCTGCAACCTAAACAAACCATGACTCGACGCAACACAAACCTAACACCTAAAAACGAGTCTTTTACATCTCGGCTTGTTTTATTACTCTCAATCTAAAATGGACTGGGACGCTTTATTGTTGACCCCTGAACATAAAGTGGACACCATCCGCCCGTCGGACATGCACCTGTACAGCCACCTAGATCCCATGGAAACCAACGGAACAAAAGGAGTCCGCGCGGCGGCCGACGGCGGAATGCACTGGTGCTACGCGGTGCGCTCCTGTCAGTGACACCATGCCTTCTCCCCGCCGGATGACTGTCGATGGCTGATGACCCACAAGTATAGGGGGTGTATCGTAGTACTTTCGATAAATAAGAGTGTCGAACCCAACGAGGAGCAGAAGGTGTTGACAAGCAGTTTCGATGAAGGATTCACTGTAAATGCTCACAGACAAGTATTCAATGGGTTTTGATATAGCAGATGAATAAAGTACAAGTAAGTAAAATGAGAGAGTAATAATTGCAGCGAGTGGCCCAATCCTTTTTAGCACAAAGGACAAGCCGGTTTGTTCACTTATGATGACCAAACGTTCTTGAGGACACACGGGAATTTAGTCTAGTGCTTTCGCTTCATATAGTTGATTAATCTTCATTGTTTCGATAAGTGTTGTGTGGGTGAACCTATGCTAATGCACCACCCTTTCTAGGACTAATACATACTTGTGATTAAACCCCTTGCAAGCATCCGCAAATAAAAGAAAGTAATTAAGATAAATCTAACCACAGCCTTAAACTCTGAGATCCTGCTATCCCTCCTGCATCGATATACCAACGGGGGTCAGAGTTGCTGTCACTCCGGCAACCCCACAATTAGCAAACAAATACAAGATGTATTCCCCTAGGCCCATAAAGGTGAAGTATCATGTAGTCGACGTTCACATGACACCACTAGAAGAATAACACCACAACTTAAATATCAAACCATTGAATATTACTCAACATAGTTCACTACTAACATTTAGACTACACCCATGTCCTCAAGAACTAAACGAACTACTCACGAGACATCATATGGAACATGATCAGAGGTGATATGATGATGAATAACAATCTGAACATAAAGCTTGGTTCAATAGTTTCACTCAATAGCATCAATAACAAGGAGTAATCAATACCGGGAGAGTTTCCCCTACCAAACAATCAAGATTCAACCCTAGATGTTACAATGGTGACGAGGTGCAGCGGTGGAGATGACGGTGACGGTGGTGGTGATGATGATCCCAATGAAGTCCAGCTCGATGACGGTGACGATGGCGTCGATTTCCCCCTCCCGGGGGGGGGGGGGATTTCCCCGGCGGATTTCAGCCTGCCGGAGAGCTCTTTTCTCTCTAGTGTTTTCCGCCCCACAGAGGCGGCTGTGTCTCCTCGCGATTATTCCCTGGAGCTTAGGTTTTCGGGGAGAAGAAGTACGTGAAGGAGAGGCGGCCGAAGGGGGCTGTGGGCCCCCTCCCCACAAGGCGGCGCGGCCAGGCCAGGGCCCGCGCCGGCCTATGGGGGGTCCATGGCGGCCCTCCTCGGCTCCTCCTTTTGGCTAGCTTAATCTTCTGGAAAAATAAGATCTTCGGTGTAATTTCCGTCAATTGTTGATCTCCAGAAATATTGCATTCTGACGGTGCTTTTTCCAAGCAGAATCCCGACTCCGGTGGATGATCCTCCAATAATCATGAAACATGCAAAATATATGAAATAACATAAGTATCACCTCTAAATATGAAATATATCAATGAATAACAGAAAATTATGATATAAAATAGTGATGCAAAATGGACTATCAACTCCCCCCAAGCTTAGACTTCGCTTGTCCCCAAGCGAAACTGAACTCAGTAAACAAGACCACATGTTTATGGAGTGAAGAGTCGATAAATAAAATACGGACAAGAAGCATCATATTAATTCACACAAGACATTCTAGTGAACAACTTCCCCATATGATTCAACTTGAAACAAGTAAAAGGAAATCACAAATAAAGGTGCATAGGAAATCATAATTGGTGATGGCAAACTTCGTTCTTGGTCAAAGAACAAGTTAACGGATTGTACTTATCTATTGAGCAGCGCTCTTATATTAAAGCTTATAGCAAAACTTGCATACTCAGTCATAATAATCCCCTCATAATCATCGATAACCTTCAAAGCTATATTCATTCAGATAAAACTTGTACTGAACAAGGAAGAATAAAAGGCATGATTAAGTAGATCATAGTATAAATGGTTTGATCTCAACAACTCAATTGCTTGCTTAAAATAGAGGGAAATAGGTTTACTGACTCAACATAAAAGATAGGCCCTTCGCAGAGGGAAGCAAGGATTAAATCATGTGCTAGAGCTTTTTTAAGTTTTGAAATCATATAGGAAGCATAAAAGTAAAGTTTGAGAGGTGTTTGTTGTTGTCAACGAATGGTAGTGGGTACTCTAACCCTGCCAAACAGACCTCCAAAGAGCGGCTCCCATGAAGGACGTCATCTCTACCAGCAAGGTAGATCATCTCTCTTCTCTTTTGTTTACACATGTACTTTAGTTTATTTAAGGATGACACTCCTCCCAACCTTTGCTTTCTCAAGCCATTGGCTAACCGAATCCTCGGGTGCCTTCCAACATTTCACATACCATGGAGGAGTGTCTATTGCAAAATTAAGTTGCTTACTGATGAATCAGAGCAAAACATGTGAAGAGGATTATTAATGAGAGTTAATTAATTGGGGCTGGGAACCCCGTTGCCGACTCTTTTTGCAAAATTATAGGATAAGTGGATGAAGCCACTAGTCCATTAGTGAAAGCTGCCCAACAAGATTGAAAGATAAAACACCACATACTTCCTCATGAGCTATAAAACATTGACACAAATAAGGGATGATAACTTTTGAATTGTTTAAAGGTAGCACATGAAGTATTTACTTGGAATGGCAGGGAAATACCACATAGTAGGTAGTTATGGTGGACACTGATGGCATAGGTTTGGTTTTAGGGTTTTGATGCACGAGAAGTATTCCCTCAGTACAGGTCTTTGGCTAGCAAGGTTGATTAGCAAGCATAAGAGTTGAGCGAAACAAACAAATATACATGTGATAGAAACAATCATGCATCTTCCTTGTAAGCACAAACAATTTTAACTTCAGAATACAAAGCTAGGAGCTAACAAGAAAGAAAGATAATGAAATAACATATCTACATGTATTTCCTCTTTTCTACTTAAACTCAAAGTGTTGTTGGTATTGACCAATGCTAAGTTTGCCAAAACCAAATAGATTTACTCAATGCTCCCAAAGTGATACCAATACTTAACAACAAGATCGATCATATAATAGAGATGGCAAACTAAAATAAGATGTGCAATATGTAAATGATAAAACTTCTCATTAATATTCCATAACGATAACTCACACCAAGGGATACATAGATAACCAACTAAAAGAGAGATACTTCCGTACTGCAACACGTCTTATATGATAACTTCCCTACTCATGATATGACACTACTTGATAGTAAAAAGGTAAAATATAGTGATGATGTGATACCGCGGCACTCCCCCAAGCTTGGAACAAGCCAAGGGGGAGCCAATACCGATGATGAATTACTCCTTCGGCGGTGGTGATGATGAATTCTTGATAAGCTTCTTAACAAGCTCCTTTAGCTCATCAATATCGTACATGAGGTTGCGGATCATCTCCGAATTGTGCTCGACGCGGTTAAGAATTATGTCCGACGGCGAGTCCCAACTCTTAGAGTTGTTTCCCCACTCTTCAGCTTCAGGCTTCATCCTTCCTGCAGTGTTAGAACGATCTATATCCCAATTGCTAGGCAATACTGCCTTGGGAACCCTTTCAATTTGATTATTATGAATTAGACTGTGGAAGGGGTTGTAGGTGCCTGGAGGATATGTCTTTGGAGCTAAGAAGTGACGTGGAACTTTTCCTCCGGTGTTAATTCTTGCGCTCTTCTTGGAACTGAAAGGATTTTCCACCACCCCGATACTTGCGACGGTGGCACGCGGGTATGCACGCGAGTTTTCCTCCACTTCTTCTTCATCTTCTTCCTTGACACTCTCATCCACCTCTTTCCACTCGGGATCTTGAATATCTTCCTCCGAAAGCCCCTTGCCCTTGTTGTTGGAGACCATGGTGCTTCTAGATCAGAAACAGATCCTGGCAGAAAAGAGCTCGAAACAAAACGCGACGAAAAAACGATATACGGACCTCCAGGGGTCCGGGGGATTATATAGCAGAAATTTTCGCATCAGAAGGAAAGTACCAGGTCGAACCAGAGTCGGAGAGGGACACCGAGGGGCCGTCCTCATAGGGCGGCGCGGCCAGGCTGGGACCCGCGCCGGCCTATGGGGGCACGCCCTCATGCGTCTCCTCCTCTCCGTTTCGATCTCGTAATTTTTCATATTTTCCAAAAATAGCAAAAACATTGTTCGGAAAGTTAAACGCGGACTTTTTATTACCAGAACTGTTACCTATTCAAAGTCGAACTCTGCAGAACTGTCAATTTGGCCTTTGATGAAAGCTTCCGGAGTTACTACTTGAATAACATCAACATCTTCATTATAAGAATCACCAGAGATATAATGCTTGAGTCTTTGTCCATTCACCACTTGTGTGGCATCTCCTTGCGGAGAACTAATTTTAATTGCCCCTGAACGATATACCTCCACAATGATATATGGTCCTTCCCATTTTGAGAGCAATTTCCCTGCAAAAAATCTGAGACGAGACCGATACAATAGGACTTTATCTCCAACATTAAATTCTCTTTTGATAATTCTTCTATCATGCCATTTCTTAACTTTCTCTTTAAAGAGTTTAGCATTTTCATAAGCTTCACTTCTCCATTCATCTAGAGAACTCAATTGTAGCAATCTCTTCTTACCAGCAAGTTTAGGGTCTTTATTAAGCTCTCTTACAGCCCAATAAGGTTTGTGCTCTAGTTCTAAAGGTAAATGACAAGCTTTCCCATAAACCATTTTATAAGGTGACATACCCATGGGATTTTTATAAGCAGTTCTATAAGCCCATAGTGCTTCCTTCAATTTACTAGTCCAATTTTTTCTAGTTTTATTAACGGTCTTTTCCAAGATAGATTTAATTTCTCTATTTGATAATTCTATTTGCCCACTAGTTTGAGGATGATAAGCGGAAGCAATTCTATGATTAATACCATATTTAGCAAGAGTTTTTCTAAAACCACCATGAATAAAATGAGAACCTCCATCAGTCATAAGATATCTAGGAACTCCAAATCTAGGAAAAATAATATCTAAAAGCATTCTTAAAGAGGTCTCACCATCAGCACTTTTTGTGTGTATGGCTTCCACCCATTTAGTAACATAATCAACAGCGACAAGTATATGAGTGTTACCTTCTGAAGAAGGGAAAGGACCCATGAAGTCAAATCCCCAACAATCGAATGGTTCAATAACAAGAGTATAATTCATAGGCATTTCATTGCGTCCGGAGATATTACCAACCCTTTGACATTCATCACAAGATAAAATAAACTTTCTTGCATCTTTGAAGAGAGTTGGACAATAGAAACCTGATTGTAGAACCTTTTGCGCGGTTCTATCTCCGGCGTGATGTCCTCCATAAAAACTACCATGACACTTACTCAATATCTCTTGTTGTTCATATTCGGGAACACATCTTCGCATAATACCATCCACTCCTTCTTTATATAAGTGTGGGTCATCCCAAAAATAATGCCTCAAGTCATAAAAGAATTTCCTCCTTTGCTTGAGCTGAAAAGGTTGGAGGCAAGTACTTGGAAACAATAAAGTTAGCATAATCAACGTACCAAGGACTATCTCGCGAGCTCACCTTTATTACAACCAATTGTTCATTTGGAAAACTATCATTAACAGGAACAGGATCATAAGCAATATTTTCCAATCTAGACAAATTATCAGCAACATGATTATCAGCACCTTTCATATCTATAATATGTAAATCAAATTCTTGCAAAAGAAGCACCCATATAATAAGCCTTGGCTTAGCATCTTTCTTTTCCATAAGGTACCTAATTGCAGCATGATCAGTATGGATTGTAACTTTTGAATCAACAATATAGGATCTAAACTTGTCACAAGCAAAAACTACAGCTAATAACTCTTTTTCAGTTGTAGCATAATTTCTTTGAGCGAGCATCAAGAGTTTTGCTAGCATAATGAATAACATTCAATTTTTTATCTACTCGCTGTCCAAGAACAGCGCCTACAGAAAAATCACTAGCATCACACATAATTTCAAAAGGTAAATTCCAATCAGGAGGTTCAACTACAGGAGCAGTTGTTAAGGCTTTCTTTAGAGTTTCAAAAGCTTCCTTACAATCATCATCAAAAACAAAAGGTACATCTTTTTGAAGAAGATTATTAAGAGGCTTTGAAATCTTGGAGAAATCTTTAATAAATCTCCTATAAAACCCAGCATGACCAAGAACACTACGGATACCTTTAACATCCCTAGGATAGGGCATCTTCTCAATTGCTTCAACTTTAGCTCTATCAACTTCAATACCTGACATAGGCATCCCCAATGGGCCTGCCGAAGATGGTACCCGGGGTTTACTGAAGGCCCACGACCCGAAGGATAAGAAGATTCAGAAGCCCAAGATACTATTAAGGAAAGCTAGAGTTGTAATAGGAAGCATTATTTGTAATCTTGCGGGACGGGTTAGAAAACCTCCCGGACTCTGTAAACTTGTGTATCACGAATCCCTCGGCTCCGCCTCCTATATAGGGGGGGGGGTCGAGGGACAAAGAGAGGATCGAATCATTGTATCACAAACCCTAGTTTTTATATCGTCGGGTACTTTCCGGCTGAAACCTTCGAGATCTACTTGCCCTCTACATCCAACAAAACCCTAGTCTACAACTTGTAGGCATTGACAAGTTAATCCCTTGTAAATTGGCGCCGTCTGTGGGATCTAGAGGCAACAAGGAGTTGATCTCGATGGCACGTTCAAGATCGTCGACTTCGTCGGTAGCAAGCAACACCATGGACAGAGGTAAACAGGTCGAAACTGATCTCGTTGATTTTGTTCCTCACCCGCCCTCCCGTTTGGATGCATATGCGTATCTGGAGGAGCCCATGGAGATGACGTTTGGAAAGTTCCACTTCCGCGTTGGGAAAGAAGGAGCGTATCGTCGCGAAATTCCGATCTCGTCGGGATTATCAGCGGTCGATCCCGACTTTTCAAGTTCAGCGTCATCAATTGAGTCAGGCGACGAGGAGATTTCATCGCCACGCTTCATCAGCACCAGGGCGAGCGAAAAACTCGTCAATATCTTCAGCGACATGTCCTTCGAGTCATCTGCGGACTCCTATATAAGCAATGACTCGAGCGACACCGACAGCTTCAACTTCATCGACAAATCCATCACTGTTGGAAAGGTCCTCACCAATCTCTATGATGGTGTCACCAAACTCGACAAAATTCAAAATCCAAAATATCATCGGATTTATGCAATTGGAGAGCCAAGCCGGGCAGAACCAGCGACGTCTGAGGCTTTCGATGATGCGGGAAATCCGTACGTCGATCCCGCAGATCTCACGCGAGGTTTAGGGACAAAATATATCGGACCAGGAACACGAGAGATGGTGCGATTTCCGCAGGTAGTGTGGGATCGAGTCGCAAGAGCTATTGATGGTACAGAACCAATGACCATTACGGCGACACCTGAGGAGCTACAAGCGTATCAATATAGACTCGCACGTACCAGGAGGGAGCTCGAGAAACAGAAAATCGAGTTGGATAGAAGGCAGGAAGCAGCCTCTGCATCAAGCAGGCGAAGAGCGGAGTTAAGTCGATATTCAGGAACTTCGGGAGATAGTCACAGGGAAGCTCGAAGGAGAGCAAGATCTCGCCTGCAAAATATACCTGAAGCAGAGAGAGAAAACCTAGTTCAAAACCTCGACATGTCTTTTATGTCAATCGACACGAGAGGAAACATTATTCCTAAAACACCAGAAGGTGGGTACATGGCGACGCAAGCATTCATCCTTGCATCCAAGCCACCTCCTGGAGATCCACGAGAAGCATTGTACAATATGGACATGGCAGGAGTCGGGGCCATGGGAACGGCATTTATAACAACGCCTCCCGAAGGTTCAGCAAGGCAAAATAGTCCACGACCCGCGGCAGCGCGCCGGGTCCCGAGAGAACAAGTGGAGCACGAGACACAAGCAGCGCGAGCACGAGTGGACAGAGCACGACAAAATAGAAGGGAACATCGACACTCCCCAGAGTTAGATGACGAGGATATGTGTGGGTTGCTGTGCTTTACAAGGAGGGTCCGAAAAACTCGAGTTCCTTCGGGGTTTAAACTACCCGATAACTTCAAAAAATTCGACGGCCTGCAAGATCCAGAGGATTGGCTAGTTGATTATCTCGAGACGGTGAAGTTGATAGGAGGAACCAAAGCAACAGCCATGCAGAGTATCCAAGTACATCTGAGTGGAGCCGCAAGATCGTGGATAAAGAAGCTTCCCAGGCTCCATCGACAGCTGGGACAGTTTTGAGGACGTGTTTGTCAAGAACTTCCGATCAACCTGCAAAAAGCCTGCGACACTAGAGGAGTTGAGATCATGTCGACAAAAGCATGATGAATCAATGAGGAAGTACATCCAAAGGTGGAACATCATCAAAAACTCGGCAAAAAATATATCTGACGAGAGAGCGATAGATGCGTTTGTAGCAGGAGTTCGACGAGGAGATTTTGTGGAGGACTTGGGAAGAACCATCCCAAGGACAATATCAACATTAATGGAAATAGCAAACAGATGGGCAGATGGCGAAGATGATGTACATAATAATAAACGACACAGGTCACCAGAGGAGGACCGTAGTCGAAATTTTCAAAATAGACGACGATTTCCTCGACAATTTTCGAGTTACGATGCACCTGGCCAAATATCGGCTGGGTTTCGGGGAAACAATGGAGGAAACAATAGAGATGACTATCAAAGGAGTAATGAGCAGCAAGGCGACAATAGAGATGACTCTCGAAATAACAGGCAAAATAGCGGGTCAAGGTTTCAAAGACCTTTTGTAACTCCTGAAGATATGATGAACGGGCCATGCCAGATGCATTTTTTATCTCGATAACAATGGGAAAAGGCAGTCAGGACATCTGCAGAAGGACTGCCGCAATTTTCAAGCAATGCTGCGGGTTGCAGGGATAGCCAATGCTCAAGCAGCAAATAGAAACCCCCAGGGGCCCAGGAGTGAGATCCACTTGCCACCTCCTCCCGCGATCACGGACGAAAATCGACATCAGCTCATAATAGCGGCAGCACCACACCCACCTCCATATGTTGATCCTAACTCCAATGGCGCGGTCTTGATGATTCAGAAAGCTAGGCCATCTAATAGGGCTCAGAAGGTAATCTCGCGGCAAGTGTTCATGGCGAGAGAAGATGCCTCCACCAACGGTTGAGTACTTAAATTGGTCGTGGCAAGACATTGGCTTCACAATAGCGGATCACCCGCAGCAAGTTCCTCGACCAGGGGCAATCAGCACTTATCTTACCGAGCAGTAATTGCAGGATTCGACGTATCTCGAGTGTTTATAGATGGCGGCAGCAGTTTAAACCTTATGTATGCAGATACGCTAAGGAAGATGAACATCTCCCTAGCAAATTTGAAACCAACCGACACACGTTTTCATGGCATCACACCAGAGAAGCCAAGTTACCCACTGGGGAGGATCAATCTCGACGTTCAGTTTGGGACCCGAGAAAACTACAGGATAGAAAGGTTGGAATTCGAAGTTGTGGATTTCCCGTCGCAATATCACGCTTTGTTGGGACGACCAGCATATGCCAGGTTTATGGCAGTTCCACATTATACATACTTATTATGGAGGCTACCTAGGCCTAAGGGACCAATCACAGTCAAAGGAAGCTTCGCGCTAGCCGATAAATGTGACAAGGATTTTCATCGACTGTCAGAAACTTTCAGGATGCAAGCAGAATACATGGCGTCGAGGCTTACAACCAATTATGACGTGCTGCCAGATGTAGGGAGGCCTAACAAGGAACCAACCTTCAACACCGCAAAAGATTCCAAGGAGGTGCAGATTCACCCAACAGATCCGAAGAAAACGACGTCCATCGCGACAAACATGGACCTCGCATAGGAAAGCGTGCTCGTCGAGTTCCTCCGTGAGCACTGGAAAATCTTCGCATGGTGTCCAGATGACATGCCAGGAGTACCCGTGGAACTTGCCGAGCACCACCTAAACTTGGATCCAATAGCGAGACCAATCAAGCAACCTCTGAGGCGTTTTTCGGAGCCAAACCGCAAAGCTATGCTGTCAGAAATTGATCGACTAAGAGAAGTTGGTTTTATTAAGGAGCTGCGTACAGAGGCCACATGGGTAGCAAACCCAGTGCTGGTCCCGAAGAAAAACACTAAAGTCCTTCGCATGTGTGTCGACTTTACGTGTCTCAATAAACACTGTCCAAAGGATCACTTTCCCCTCCCAAGGATCGATCAAATCATCGACTCTACGGCAGGATGTGAACGTCTTTCCTTCTTGGATGCCTATTCTGGTTATAACCAGATCAGATTAAAAGAAGAAGATGAAGTCAAAACAGCGTTCATTACACCTTACGACGTGTTTTGCTATAGAACAATGCCTTTTGGTCTGAAAAACGCGGGAGCAACATATCAGCGGATGATGCAGAAGTGCTTAGCAATACAGATTGGGAAAAACGTACAAGTATACATTGACGATGTCGTCATAACATCAAAAAGGGGGCAACGTTAATCGAGGACTTGAAGGAAACCTTCTACAACCTCGATAAGTTTTGTCTCAAGCTGAATCCGACGAAGTGTTCTTTCGGCGTCCCTGCAGGAGAACTTCTCGGGTTCCTAGTCTCAGCAAGAGGGATTGAAGCTAATCCCGAAAAAATCCAAGCTATCGTAACAATGAGGAAGCCAACAAAGTTGAAAGAAATACAACAGCTTAACTGGGCGAGTCGCAGCTTTAAGCAGATTCGTCGCCAGATTGGGAGAAAAGGCGTTACCGTTCTACGCCCTAATCAAACAAGGAGAGAAGTTCCAGTGGAACGAAGAGGCAGATAGAGCTTTCGAGGATCTTAAACGCGCAATTTCGACACCACCAATCTTGGTGGCGCCAAAAGAGAAGGAACCCCTCCTGCTATACATTGCGGCTACACCCCAGGTGGTCAGCACGGCGCTAGTTGTCGAAAGAGAAGAAGAAGGAAAACTCCATGGAGTGCAGAGGCCAGTATATTTCATTAGTGAAGTATTATCGCATTCAAAACAGAGGTACCCACAGTACCAGAAGCTAGCATACGGAGTGTTTACAACCGCAAGAAAATTGCGGCACTATTTTTTGGCGCATCCGATAATAGTGGTCAATGAGGCGCCTTTATCCAATATACTAAACAATCCAGAAGCTACAGGTCGTGTCTCCCTTTGGGGAATAGAACTTTCTCCTCGGGACATCACGTATGAAAAAAGAAAAGCAATAAAGTCGCAAATTCTCGCCGTACTTCATCGCGAGTGGATGGAGCTGCAAAATACAGGACCCCCGGATCTATCGAGAACTCCGGACTATGAACTTTGACGGGTCCAAGAGGTTAGAGGGAGCTGGAGCAGGCGTGATACTCATATCACCTGAAGGCGACAAATTAAAATATGTCTTACGGATGACGTTCCCAAATGCGTCTAACAATGAGGCAGAATACGAAGCTCTTATACACGGGATGAAGATGGCGAAAGCCTGCGGCGCAACTCGACTAAAAATCTTTGGCGACTGACAATTGGTGGCTCAGCAAGTCATGAACCAATGTGATGCAGCCAATGATAGCACGGTGGCATACAAAGAAGTGTACAACGAACTCGAGAAATTATTTGATGGATGCGAGGTAAATCACATTAGTAGGCTAAGCAATGATGAAGCCGATGTTCTTGCAAACATCGGGTCGCAGTGTCTCGCGATTCCTCCGGGCGTGTTCTGGGAGGAGATAACAGAGAGATCCACAAAATCAAAGAAATCAAAAAAGAAGGAGAAGGATGAGAAATCCTCGGGGGCTGCGAAAGAAACACTGGAAGAAGAAGAGGAACATGATCTAGTATTGATGGTGCAAATTCCATGGATGCAGGCGTACATATCATACATCCTAAGGAAAACAATACCCGACGATCCAGTTGAAGCAAGGCGAGTTATTAGACGATCCAAAGCTTTCACGGTGGTCAAAGGGGAGTTATACAAGCGAAGTATTTCGGGTGTGTTACAAAGGTGCGTTACACCCGAAGAAGGAAGGATAATCTTGAAGGACGTGCACGAAGGAATATGTGGTCATCACGCGAGCGAGCCGAGCTATTGCAGCCAAGGTTTTCCGAGCTGGATTTTACCGGTTGACAAGCAATTGAGGACGCGAAGGAGATAGTACGAACTTGTGACGCGTGCCAGAGATTTGCCGCAAAGCCTCACTCTTCGGCAGCGGAGTTGAAGCCAATACCCTTATCTTGGCCCTTTGCTCAGTGGGGTCTCGATATGGTGTGAAAGTTACACAATGCTTCGCCAGGAGGATACGAGTACACGCTCGTCGCTGTCGACAAATTCACAAAGTGGATAGAAGCAAAGCCGATAAATTCACCAGACGCAACATCAGCAATAAAGTTCGTGAAAAGCATTGTTTTTCGATTTGGAGTACCTCACAGCATCGTCACGGACAATGGCAGTAACTTCACATCCAAGGAATTCAAGGCGTACTATGTAGAGGTAGGCATCAAATTGCACTTCGCGTCAGTTGCGCATCCTCAAACCAATGGCCAAGTCGAGAAAGCCAATGGTATCATCTGCAATGGTATCAAGAAGCGCTTGTTAGGGCCATTGGAAAAAGCTCGACATACCTGGCCAGAGGAGCTGCCAAGTGTGCTGTGGAGTATTCGAACAACACCAAATACGGCGACTCAGGAAACTCCGTTTTTTTGGTCCATGGAGCCAAAGCAGTATTGCCAATAGAGATAGAGCATGATTCTCCAAGAGTCACGGAATATGATGAAGAAGCTTCTAGAAAGGCATTGGAAGACGATGCCGATGCATTGGACGAAGCCAGAGATGAAGTATTGTCGCGGGTTACTAAATACCAGCAAGACCTGAAAAACTACCACGACCGACGTTCTGCGACCAAGATCCTTTCAGGTTGGAGACTTAGTTCTGCGACTCAATCAAAATAGTACTGAAAAACTCGAGTCGCCATGGCTTGGCCCTTACGTCGTCACAGAATTAATCGAAGGAGGAGCGTAAAGGATAAAGGACAAGAAGACAGGGGATCCCGAGAAAAACCCCTGGAATGTGGCGCAGCTACGGCGTTTTTACGCCTAGATTCGAAATATAGTCCTCCTTGTAAAAATACAATGTACTGAAACGCCCGCGAGTTTTCAGACGCACTCTTTTCCTTTTTCGGGGCACCGAGTGGGGCCGGAAAAGGTTTTTAATGAGGCGGGCTCGCGGTGCTGCAATATAATAAAGATAGTCGAGATATATATCTTTTTCTTCGACATGATCGGGGGCTTATGCCCAAGAGTTGCAATATACATTACCGACAAATATTTCGCTTTGGTGCACAACACCTCGCAAAATAAACAAAGATACAAAATAGCGATCAGCAAAAACACTCGGGGGCTCGTACCCGCAAATATAGTATATTCAATAATAATTTGGTTGCCTTGGTTTAAAACCTCGCATACACAATAAAGAAATTCACCACCGAAACACTCGGGGGCTTGATGAGGAAAAATAGAAACACTTACCGGCTTCACAATATAGAATATGTTATACAAGATGCAATTCACGAGAAGACTCGCAAGCTCAAAGAAAGTCATTTGCTGCCTAGTATATTATCTATGGTCATCCGTTCAGTATTGATAGTACGAGTACTGTGTTCAGCATAGCTGCCCTTCACGAAGAACTCAGCGTCCATCCGAAGAAGTTCATCCATCATATCTTCTGCTATAGGAGTCACAAGATCATCAATTTTGCCAACGTCTCTCTTCCTTTTCGCCATCTTGGCCAGGCACTTGGTAACAATTTGACTCATGTCAAACTTGGGATAGCAGATTTTTATCATCATCATAGCAAACCTGGCGCCGGCAGATAGTTGGGCCCGAACAAATCCATGGATTCGAGGAGCATCCCGAAACTTCTCCATCAAAGCAGGAAGGGTCTCTGGCATCTTATTGCGCGGAAACATGGTGCCGTAAACTAAGGACAATGTCCTTGCGCAGAAGTCGAGAAACTCACGGACCTGAGTCGCACGATCTTGAAATCTAACGATTTGGCGAGTACGTTCAGGCGTCACCCAAAAGTTGGAACCATGTTCTTCAGCAAGTCTGAGAAGCACATTGGATCGAGCTTCAACACACTGATCCTCGGCAGCGGTGTCCAGAAAAGAACCTGTTTTCAGCGGAGGAATCCAAAAGGAAGAAAAACATGGAGAATATAGATAATCACGGCCAAGCAAACGAAGCGTACCCGCCATATCCAAGATGGAATCAAGCATTAGCTCAAGCATGAAATTTTCTCGACGAGAAGCTTCGGCAGCTGCAGCAATCGCGTCCTCTTTTACAGCTATAGCATCCTCGGCTTGCTGAAGCGCAATTTTTTCCCTCTCGGAAGATTTTCGAGACTGCTCCATTACCATAAGTGACTGTTTTTTGATAGACTGGAGTTGTTGACGAAGTTCTGCTAATTCTTGTGTTGAACCCCTACTCGAGGAATTTTCGGCAAATTCATCGTCGATAGGCGCTTTCTTCAAGTAGGATGAGGTGGGAACAACATTG